>NW_026559137.1:0-78919 GCF_026930045.1 Uloborus diversus | reverse complement strand
GTCTAGATGCATGTTTAGGTGCGGACTGGGATAAGCCGAGGAGAGTCAATTTTCGTGCTGGGGTTTCGTTAATGGGCTTATTTTGCTCACTTATAGAGGGAATTGGCGAAACATTTTCCAATCAGTTGCTATTTTTAGTGTTTCATGATGTCCTGGGGAGTCGAAATGTTTTGGTGCGGATTTTTCGCGGTGCTTTATGAACATGATAGAAAATTGGGCTGATAGCAAAGATTTTGTGTAAAATGCTTATCTACAAAGAATGAGAACGTTTTTATGGGGGGTTTTGAAGACACGTTTTGTGTGAAGTAAAGAGAAAACAATGGATCTTTAATGGCTCAAATGCCCTAACTGGCTTTTTCTCACCGAGTTAAATAACACAACAGAACGACACCTGCAATCTGGTCCGTCATTTGGGGGGATCAATTGCCCGTCCCCCTAGCTTCGAAAATTTAATGTTTTTTACATTCAAGTGGGCATGGTTTTAGGGCTCGACGATGGCATTTTTTGGCCGATGGGCCGATGCCGATTGTTGACCGATTGTTCAAAGATGGCCGATGGCCGATGGCCGATTGTTTTCCTCCAAATGGCCGATTGCCGATGGCCGATGCCGTTGGCCGATGGCAAAAAAAAAAAAAAAAACATAGAAATAAATTGATAACAATGTCAGGGATTTAAAGGATCATCATTTATTTCACTTTACTTCCTTTCTTACGAATAAGGAATTGTAATCACAAAAAAAAAAAAAAAAAAAAAATCAGATTTCGATCTAAATTTCTATTTTACGACCACCCAATTGAAACTTCACAAGTTTTTTCGGCACATTTGTACATGCATATCGTACCTAAGAACATATAGATGATCGAAATATCCATTTTGAACGCCTCCTTAGTTAATTATTGTAAACGTGTGACGTCTGTTGTTGTGAGACGTCTTCATGCGCGCAAACTTGCGTCACTCAAAAACGTTATGAAATCGTGAGTTGAAAACTCATACGAGGGCAAGTTGCATAAAACCTTACCCTGAATAGTTCACATTACCGAAGTACATCTATCTACAAAATAGTCACCTTGAACGACTATGCACTTCTGCCAACGTTCGTATAGCTTTTAGAAGGACTCCTGGAAGACATTTATCGCAACCTCTTGCGCTGCTGCTTTAACTTCATCGTGGGGAAGAAGGCGACTTTCATGTTGAGGATGCACGGTTCGATTGGTCAATACTCTGATATGACAAACAAATAACATAACGTTTTATCGGACTTAGCTCCGTGCGACTTGTACCTGTTCCCAGCAAAAAAAAAAAAAAAAACATTTGCATGGACGCCGCTTTCTTCCGTCAGGGGAAGGTAAAGCAGCATCACAGAACGTAGCGAAAAATGGCTTCCAGGAGTGTTTCCAAAAGTTATATGAACACTGGCAGAAGTACATAGTAGTTCAAGGGGTAACCTTTTGAAGGTGGATGTGCTTCGGTATTGTGAACTATTCTGGGTAAGGTTTTATACAGCTTGTCCCCAAATTTTGGATCGTACTACGTACAATCTGTATAGGGCAGTGGTCGGAAGTAGCGCGCTACAAGTAGCGACGCTACTGTAGTAGCTACATTTTTTAGTAGTTTGTAGTGTAGCGCACTACTTTTGAAAATAAGTAGAGTAGCGAGTAGTTAGCTACAAAAAAAAGTAGTTTGTAGCGATTTCTAAAACTACTTTTGAATAAAGTTTCAAAAAAAATAAATAAATAAATAAAAAACGAGGTGTCAAACAATCTGACTAGTGCAAGTAAGTCTTATGCGAGTACAACTTGCATCAATCAGATTCGAAAGACTGAAAAATATGAGTTGACATCAAACATATTTTGACGCCATAATTTCTATCTGTTTGACGCCATTAGTTTGTTTGGCACTGAAATTTTCACATTTCCGCAATATTCGCTTTGAGTGGAGCATGACTTAGAAAGAAAAGAATAAGTGATTACTGACAAGTAGTACCACGTACCACGTTAGTGTTTTCTGTCAGCAGAGAATGTCCCGTGGATGAACATTTTATACGTCAATATCCGGCTAATATGGAAGCTACTGTAAATGTTATGGAAGAGGATGATATTGAACTGCTTTGCCGGCTAACAACAAATATTACAGTGTTATTGAAACGTATGATGACGGAAATTTTTCCGTTTCATGCAAACTTTGCCAGCTAAGCTTTCGATATCAATGTCATCGACATATGCAGCCGAATCTCAACTTTCTCAAGGGATGCGTTCCAAGACTTCTCGCGTAGATTAAAATTTCGCGTTGTGGAAAGGGGTATACGATTTTTTATGAACATAATATCATTTTAGACATTTGAAAACATCCTTCAAACTGCTTTATAACCGATTTCTTAAATTCCTAATTACCGAGCTTAAAGTTAGAGAACTGAAATTTTTCTGTATAAAAAAAACTGTTAAATACGGTTAGGATGCACAAAATCAATGGGAGAGAATGACATAAAATGAAACAGTACGGTACGTACATATAGTATGTAAGCAATGATAAATTGCAGTACTACAATAGTACTGTACAGTAGATACAGTAATAAATTCGACGCACTTTTTAGTTGTTGAAGCATATCGGAAATCTTTAAATTTTTTAGTTGACAGAAACTTTCTATTCTTTCCTTCCATTTTAAAAACTTTATATAAACGGCCCACTTATGTGAAATTATGTTGCATCAACTTCATATTTAAAATGAGAGAGTTGTGGAGTAGCGATTTGTAAATTAACAAAGCCGATAGTAAAGTCAGACCAAACAACGTAAGTAGAAGCACAAATTTGTAAATTACAGCAGACACGTGTTTCGGCGTTACAGGGAACGCCTTTTTCAATGCAAAAATAATGAGCTTATGGATGAAAAGACATCCGACAAAAGCCAAGAGCAGATAAGCAAGCAGCTTAAAAGATAAAAACAGCGGATTAGCCAAACACCAATGACAAAGTTATAAACCGATCAGGAACCAATAGGAACGCAAGCAAAGGTCAGGAGCTTTCGCTTAGGTACGAACCCAGAAAGAAAGAATTCAATTGGACAAGGATTAAGCCGAAGCTTAAACAAAATGAAAAGAAATTGTCAGTAACCGTGAACCGCAAGAAAGGAAAAGCAGAATGGAAAATCATGAAATAAGATAAACAGAAACAAAAAATATTCGAAAAAAGGAAAAATAAAGATAAATAGAAGAAAATTGGGGGGGGGGTGTCAATCAAGACAAAAAGGCAAAAATAAACAAAGGAAGATAGATAAAAATGAGTGGAAAAAAAAAAGAGGGGGGGGGGAATGGGGAAAGGACAGTATTAAAGATATGGGAGCCAAATGTTAGAAAAATATGGAACTGCACTAAGATCGTTAACTAAGTTAGAACTGTTCCTCAAAATATGAAAGGAATTCCCAAAAGTCAAGATCTGATGAATTGGGGCATTTTTGGATAATCTGAAAAGAGTTAAAATCAAAAGAGTGATTCGAATCCCAACAATGTTGAGCAATACTAGACTTATTAAATTGTTGTTTTTTCACATAATTTTGATGCTCTTTCAAGCGAATTTTTAAAGCACGCCGAGTCTGTCCAATATAGGCAAGTTTACAACTACAAATTAATTCTATAAATTCCACAACAATTAAGAGGGTGAATAGGATCTTTAAGAGAAGAGAATGAAAGTTTATTAATAGGAGAGAACACCACCTGGAATTGGAAACGTTTTAGAATCTTAGCAACCTGATAGCTTACAGATGGAAAGAATGGCAAAACAACCAAATTCTTTCTGATGAAGGTTCGGTTAAGAACATTAGTTCGGGATTTATTTGAAAGTTTTTTATAAATGGAATCAATCAAAGTTGGCGGATAGTCTCTATCAATTGCCACAGCTTTAAGATAATTAAGTTCCACTTTAAGAAGTTCCGACGAAGAACAAATATTAATTGCGCGATAAACAAAAGAATTGAAAGCAGAATATTTTTGATTTGGAGGATGAGATCATTTGTTTAAAAGATGTTTTTCACCATCAAATCAATTTTATGTACATATATGTATGTCTATGTAAAATTTTAATCAAGTTATGACTGCATCAATTTATATTTTCAAGTTGCCGAGTTGCACTTCTTGAATGAAATATTCACTGTCAGGAAAGGATAAAAAACTTGAAGGTTGGAGTCTTTCAACTTTTTTAAATCCTTTTCCTGCAGTGAATATTCGTAAAAATAGTTAAAAAATGGTTTTAATGACAAATTGGTTCAGTTTATCCATTCATCAATCCATTGCAAGAATAAGTAATATTCCTTGTTCAAATGTACCCATTTATTAACCTAAAGCACTTTTTGAATTTTTTTCGTTCAATCCTCAAACGGTGTGTATGTGTATGCTTTTCATTTATTTATTTTTTAAGAAGTAGCGAAGTAGCGACTACTTTTCAAAAGTAGTTTGTAGTTGCCTACATTTTGAAAAAAGTAGTTGTAGTTAACTACTTTTGTAATGAAGTAGTTGTAGTTCGCTACAAAAAAAAAAGTAGTTTTTTCCAACCACTGGTATAGGGTGTAGTTATACTTCTCCTTTTTTGACTGCTGTATGATGGAAGACAAAGAACAACAGCTATAAAATTAAAAAAATAAATAAATAAAATAAAAAAGAAAAAGAAGAAGAAAAACAAAGAGGCTGTTTAATAACCAACTGATTTGTTTTTTTTTTTTTAATTGAACATATAACTAAGATTTCAGTAATATTATAATAATGTATGGATTTAGGTACACTGAACATAGTTTAAAAAACATTAAATTATATTGTTTAATTATTCGAAAAGTGAATAAATAAATAAGAATAAAACTATGAAACCGTCAACAAATTACGCAATTAAAGTGGAAAGATTGCACGTAGACATTTTTTAGTCATCAAATTAAACAAAAAAGGTAACAGATAAATTACATATATTAAATCATAATAGTTATATTTTTATACTTATTTAAAAATTTATGAACTGAAAAGTTTGCATTTTTCATAAAAGCTATAAACAGTGACATAAATTTTGCGAAAAAAAGAAATAGCCATGAAAAGAGCGAGGTTCTTAAAACGCAGCCACAATAGAACAAAACTCAATATTTAGACCAAGTTAATAACTGAATACATATACTACTCGATCTGATGTTTGCACACGTAATATTGAACAATTTGATTGTTTAATCTCTTATGAAGCACTATAAACAAGTTCAAATTTAAATTTTTCAATTTAACAATAATTTTTCTGAAATTCAAAAATTTGCTTAATAGAAAATCCTTCAAACTTTTCTATAACATATTATGAGAAATATGATGAAGACGAAAATAACTTATTCATTGATTTTATATAAATACATAAAAATAGTTACTTACAACAGAAAAAAAAAAATCGATCGCTATTAATGATTGCCAGAAAGATAGCGCATTACGAAATATAGGTGAAACAAGTATAAGAAATACAAAAAATGATATTTTCTTGATCAAAATAAATAATTGCTAAATATTCAAGAAATGCTTGAAACGACGAGTGTGGGTTAGGGGGGGCCACCCTCTGATTTTGGAGTAACTCACAACATTAAACTTCGGCCCCAACTTCGGCCTCGTTTTTTTAGTACAGAACCGCTACTACCAACGTCTAGAAGAGTTTTCTGAAGCTACTCCAGCACTTCCGAAGAAAAAAATTCAAAAGTCCCCTTTGATTTCCAAGTTATGCTACCATTGAAAACGTCTTTAACTCTCTGGCGGTTTGACATACGAGCGGAATTTCACCTGGAAAAGGTCACCTTGGGAACATGGCTATCTGCTCGAAATGGTCAATACTTTTTATCTTGAAATTCCCTCCCCCTTTCGGAAGGAGATAAAAAGCACTTAATCCCTTTTGTCCAGGACGTGCTGTCAAAGCTCAACCCCTTTCTTTTCAACGCGTGTCGCAGGGAAGAGTGGAACTCCTCCAGACATGCTGCCAAGGTCCGTCCCGCCCATTTCTGCCCTCAACACGTGTAGCAAACGAGTTGAATTCCTTTCAGCCAGTCGTGTTTTACTAATCACAACTTTCTGTAATATTTATGAAGTAATAATCTACATTTTAAATCTCTGGAATTGCTATCTCCTACTACTGCTCTAAATTACTATTCACATATTTTATTATTGAATTTAACTACTCATATTCAACATTTATAAAACATATATTTGGAACAAGTTATTTCAATATGAAATAGCTAAATGCATTTAGTTATGATTGTAATGTTTTGCATAACCTGAAATCATACGTAATAATAAAGAGCAATAAAGGAATTCCCTCCCCCCTTCCGCGCAACAGCAATTCGTTGTTTTTCTTTTAACGCTGGGGGAAAAAAGCACTGCAAATTTATACATCTATGCATACTTTTTACATACTATGTTTGTATATGTATATTTTTTTCTTTATTTGTGCATTTTTATCTTTCGAATCTCGCCATATTTGAGACTAAGTTATCGTAATAGCGGTATACCTAGACTTGCCTTATTTCCGAAATGTTCAACCAGGACCCCCCCCCCCCCCACCGTGGGTATTTCAAAAGGTACACACCCCGGCTGGTTTTCAGAGTGTTTTAGAAGGTAGTTTATTCTCAATGCTATGGATAAATGATTACTAATTATCAGCCTAAACCAGGAATAATAAATGATACATGACGCAAGCAGATACATTTAAACAATTTATTTTGTAAACGTTAATCTTTTGATGTTACTTCAGCAAGAAATGAGGAATTGAATTTTGAACAATATTTACTTGTTTATTGCATTGGCTAGGACTTTTTTAGAAAGTCTTTTTTGTTTTAAATCTTTTTGTAAAATTCCTTACAAGCAAATCGGATAGCAATTTTATAGCTCATAAATTACAAATCTGTACCTCAGAGCTAAACTAACGTGATTCACATACGCTACTTTACAGGAGAGAAAAAAATATGTCATGTGAGTGCAATTTTCGAAAATATGTAAAATATCCGATATTTTCAATCAACGCAAACTGATGTCTTCAAAATAGTAAATGCATCCTCAAATCACTCTTTATTTATTATTATAATGTGCAGACTTAAAATTAAGGTTTCTTTAATTATTCATATCTAATATTCCATTTTACATTTTAGTCAATTTTAATAGAGTTAATATAGCGTTAGCTGTTCTACTCATTTGTCTTCTGTTAGCTACTTTTACACAGTTATATGATTCAGAAAAAAACAGTATGCAACAGTCAGGGGCACAGTCATAAGACATTTTCTTTTGTTCCAACCAATGGTTAACATTTAATTAGGTACTTTTAATATGCATTAAAATTGTTACATTACTAATAATTTTATGAATAAAAAAAATACATTATTTTTTTATATTAATGTGTAATAATACATCATAAAACTATAGTGCATAACTTTTTAGGTATTTTTAATAATAAATGAGCTATATTACTATGATTAATATAATTTTTATACTGAAAATACCGTAGTTGGAAAAATAAATATCGAAAATATCAAAATATCATGATATTTTCAGAACAAATATCGGATATATATCGGCGAACCCTAGCAGTAATAAACAGAAAATTCAAATTTTTGGACTTACGTCAGTCTGGCTACGAGGTACAGAAATGAAAAATTTATTATTTTAAATAATCCTTCACGGTTAATTATTTTTATATTTTTTTGGTCATCTGTAATGAAACTTATATTTTACCGAGACGTGAAGTAAACTGGCCGGGACACTGGATTTTTGAATGAAAATCGGGACTGTCTAGGATCTCGTTTGAAAATCGGAAAACAAATACTAAATCCAACATTCACTGAATTATGGCGTATTTAACAAAGCTATTATTAAAAAAACACTGACAATCACATGGGATCTAGTATGGGGGGCCTCGATGAGAGGCTCAGAAGGACAGTGTAACCTCCCCAAAAAATTCTCATTTGAAAAATGTGGAAACACTATTGCAACATTGAGATTCTTCTTTCAAATTTTAAAAATTGTTTTTAATGATGCATAATGTTGCTTCTCATTAGATGTTATGTAAGTATGATAGAATGTGCATGCTCATGTTTATCATTTGGAAAAAGTAGAACTTCATTCGAAAATTTGAGAATCCACCTCTCCCGCACCCCTCTCATTTTATTTCGGAGTGCCCCTGCTAGTAGTTAAGACCTAAGTGACCGAACTAGGTATCAAATCAAAGTTATGAAAACACAATTAAAGCAAAAAATAGTAAACAACGAAATACTTTTAAATTATAGTGGTAAAAAAAAAGTCGCAGCAAAAAAGTTGTTAAAAAAATTTTACGAATTTTCATCCCCGTAAAAGGTTTATTAATTAGTATGAAGCATGAATTATGATGATTTTTCTATAAAAATCAAGGTTTTATAATTATTTTTGCTTAAGTTGTTCCAAGGAATTGAAAGATCATATGACTTGTATCAAGCAATCGCACAGATTAAATAGTGATTTGAGATAAATATCAGGCTTTGGGCAAATTGAGATCAATGAAAATTCTGGATTTGTTGCTTAATAAAGTACAAATAGTTAAGCTCTGCTGAAGTTTTATTTTAATTATAAAACGGTTTAAACCTTTATTTATTTTTCTCTATTTATTATTATTCCTTTTTTTACATAAAAGAATAGTTATAAATTCTCACTTAACCATTTCCCCATTTCCATCTTCCTACAAAATACTGTAGATCTTAAGCAACTCCATAGAAATTTCCTTTACTAAAAGTCAGGTCCCATTCTTCTGAATTTCTTCCCCCTCTCAATGAAAAAAATTCCGAGGCTCTTTATTTTTTATTGAAAAGAAAAAGATACAAACGATTCAATTTTTGATTTTTTTTTTTTTTTTTTTTTTTGAAAACTATTCATTTTCATATATTTTTCCATTTTTAATAACAATAAAAAAAATATTATTAATGTTCTTTGCTAACAACTGAAGTTTTTTTTTTTTTGTATAAATGTTAACACAATAGCTGCCTGGTGTTGTGCAAAATTTTTGCTCTTACTATATATTGTTTATTTAGTTTTTTTTTTACTTATACAGAATTGAAATTGTATGCTAAGAGATAAATGTTTGTTTTTCTTTGTGATTAAAATAATTATAAGCTGAAGTATTAGACAGAATCGGTGAATTTAAAATGTTTCTGATATTAATGATTGAAATTTGCGACCAAAACCGAAGGCCAATCAGTTAGAGTAAATAAATTTGAAAAAATATCCCTTTTTCTTATATTTTTTATAATGTGTTTTGAGTACAACATCTGCCTAAATGTGCGTAAAACGCAACGTAAGTGCACATAAAAGTTCAAAATTGATCTTTTACGTGTACTCTTTGGTTTTTTTATGGCATTGTGATTTTATAACAGTTAAAGTTCCTAAATTATATGTTAGTAGCGAATAAAGCCGTAGCTATAAATTTATTTCCAAAAGGATACTTTGTTTTCGTTCAATTTGAAATCTCACGGCTTTTATTTATTAATTTATTTGAAATGTAATTGAATGTCATTGTCGTCGATTAAATTATGTTGCATCCATTTACAGCACAATCATTAATTAAATGTAAATTTTAAGCTTAGAAGAAAGAGAAGTGGATATTTCATTCTTGGAATCAAGTTTTGCTTACAATAAATAGCAAGGAGGTTTGCTTAGAAATCTTTGCGTTGATAAGAAGGATGCACTGAACCTTGAAACCCCAACCTGATGAAAGGGTATTGTTTGCATGTGTGAATACAGAAGGTGGGCCCCTGCGCTCCGGGGTGCCGCTCTCAGGAGAGGGGAAAGGAAACGCAGGATTCTACGCCTTGGACCGTTTGACAACGAAAATTTAGTGTCAGAAAAATACGTGGAAAACGCTAGCGACGTGATCTTGCTACGGCGTGATAAGACGTGCAAAAACCGCCGGTAAGTTAATCAATTTCTTACATTAATGCTCTGAATTCTTCCTAAACAATAGATAAAGCTTGAAATGAAACTCTAATTTTATGGATAGTGTTAGTTTTAAGCAACTCAGAAGAACAACTAGAGTTTAATTTCAGAAACTGGGATTTGGAGGAGGGGCTCGCAAGTTTTCTCGGAAATACAAAAAATAGTCGTAAAAAATAGAGTTTAAAATAATCATAAACATTGAGTAGAAATACCCTTTTAAAACTTGCACCCGAGTTTGTTTCGACGTGCAGTGGCGGATTTAAAATTTAGCAAATGTTGAAATTGCGCGTGAGGCCCCATAACCATACTGGAACCGTAGGAGTTACAACAATGCTTATGATAAATGTTTTACAACTTCTGTGATAGAGAAATAGGGCCCCAAAATGTATCTCGACGGGCCCCAAACTTGTAGCTCCACCGAAGCGATACAGAAAAGACTGCATTACTGTGATTCATAATACAAATATAGAAAAATTAAAAATTACCTTCCGTTCAACGGGAATCTAACAAAAGGAAACAAAACCGGTTTCGCCATCTCATATTTGTTTCCATAGTCTCCAATTCGGCAATATATCACCAAATGATCGTCAATCTGAGACGCTATATGAGTTTTGCATTGAAATAAGTAATTAATAGCCACAAAAAAAGAGTAAATAGGATTTTTAGAACATCCGATCGAAATCAAAAAGGGAAGTGCACAACTGGAACGTACGCACATCCCACATGCGAAAATTTAGCCTTCTACAGCTTACCATTTTTGAGTTATGACTTATAAGAGATACACACGTACATTCATCCGCAAGAAACAACGCAACAATTAACTTGTTTGGTACCTGAATGCAGTATTAAAAACTCTTCCAGTTGTGACTAAAATAGAAATTCATACTGAAATTTAAGTAAACAATTTATATAAAAACAATAACTCCCTTTACTTTGTATTAAAAAGTAAAACAACAAAGGTCCTTTTTTTTCAAAAACATCGGCCAATTCCATCGGCTTTTCAATTTTTTTTAAAGCCGATGGGCCGATGTTTCCTGCAAGCTAGCATCGGCCGCCGATGCCGATGCCGATGGCTAAATTGTTGAACCATCGGCGCCGATGCATCGGCCAGACCGATGCATCGGTCGAGTCCTAATGGTTTTTGGTTATCTCCTGATAAAATTTGCATGGGGTATACATCCTTTGCCCCCTTTAAAAAATTCGAAATGACTGGCCTGTCTGCAATGGAGTTTAAAACGAATAAAAGATCGGATATGACTGGAGAACATAATTCCCCGACAAAACCAAAACTAAAACGGACTTTTCTACAATCGTGATTTTGATCGTGATGGCAAAATAAAATAAAAATTCCTTTATCATTTGCTGTGAATTTGTTATTGAGAAATCCTGTTCCACTTTAATCGTTGAACACCAATACAATGCAGCGATGACCAGGGCTGCGAAGTCGGAATGAAAAGGACCGACTCCGACTTCGGTAAGTTTTAAGAATTCGACTCCCGACTCAGACTTTTTTACCCCAAAATTAGTCCGACTCCGAATCCTACTCCGCAAACTCTGGAAGAGCTGCGGTCTCGAGAAAAAAAAATGACCGATTCCGACTGTTTTAATTTTAAACATTCGACTCCCGACTCCCGACTCTTTTACCCCAAAAGCAGTCAGACTCCGACTCAGGCTCCGCAGCCCTGGCGATGATCGATTCAAAACCTCGGTGCAGGAAGGGAGCAGTTCCACGTTAAAAATTCGTTCTTAAAAATGTTGCCTTTCTATTTAATATTAAATTAGAATCTGCCACTATGAAACTAATTTTAATGATATTTTTTAAAAATGTAATGTTGATCATGGTGTATTTCATTGAAGATATCTCGTTCTTGCTCCAAATACCGTTTTAGATTTTAACGTAATGAAAATTTTAGATTTTAACCGATCAAAATTATTCCAAATTAGTTTTTGTACTAGTACGAAAACAATGTGAGTCTTAGTATATGAAACACTTTGGTTTCAAAATACATTAAAGCCTCATTTATTCGGCTCTCGTTGATCCATATCTCTAGATTATTACGGATCATATTTTGCAGATTTTTTTTTAGATTTTATATTTGCATAAATAATAATTAAAAATTTTCTGTTAGCAATTTACAAGTACGCAGGGTTAACATGTTGAACTTAAATAAATTCCTATGTATATGTATTCCTTGTTCTACACATGTGTTCGCCCTTAAGCATGCTGATCGTGAAAGTGGGTCGTTTTCTTTGGAACAAACACCATGTAAAAAAAAAAAAAAAAAAAAAGGTTTGTAATGAAAAAAAAAGGAAAAAGAAATAACAGAAATTCAAAACAATTAATAACTCATTCTTGTACACCCCTTTAAAAAAAAAAAAAAAAAAATCTGTGTGGCGCTTCTTGGCCCCACGTGGGGAAACACTATTTATTGCATCATAGCAAATCTTGACTTTGTGTGGCACGAAAAATTCAATTCAGACCCGTCACAAGCAGAGATGCACACGAGGGAGAAAGGGGGGGGGGGGATTACAACGTGAGTTTTGCCATCAAAAAAATTGTGGGGGTGGGGGATTTTTTAAAATTTTTTTATTTAAATTTATTTATTGATTTATTTTCAATGAAAATCGTTTAGTTTATTTTATTCTGCTTATATTTTATTTCATTTATTTATTTAGTTTGTGTGTGTGTATGTCATTGGCGTAGAGCATAACTTTTCTAATAAAATAATAATAGCAATAAAAAATAAATAAATAAAAATATTTTTAAAAAGTAAATAAAATAAAAAAGGAGCTAAAAAATAAAAAATAGAAAAGGGAAAGAAGGTTGATAAAAATGGGGGAGGGAGGATTTGCGCCAATGAGCTTGGAGGGGGGAGCACCCCTGGTCACTGCCATAATAATAACCATAACGTGCTTAATAATAATATTGATGAGTGGCAACAGATGTAGATTAAGGTGGAAAGTATGAAAATGGCTAGTTAGAGAGATATAAAAAATTGTATGTTAAATAAAACGCATTACTTTTTTATAATCAAGTGCATTTCCTAATATTAACTCACTGTACGTACAGTACAGTCTCAAGATGCAGATCGTAGTCAACATAGACAAAATATCCTCATTTACTGTAAAAAAAACTGTAAATTTTGAAGAAGTTATCCGTATTTTTTACAGAAAAATACTGTTCGTAATAAAATACAGGATTTCTCTGTTTTTTTAATCTGGAACCGGTTATACTTTGTTTTTCTTCGAATCTTCGAAATTTCGCCCGCGTGTTTGGATTTTGGTTCTCGTGCTCGAGTTTTTGATCTTATCCTTATATATTATTTCTGTAGCCTGTTTTTGGTTTCTACGCCAAATTTCCCTCAATTCTAGGTCGATTTCTTTGATTTACGGCTTATTTTATAGCTTATGGTGCTGGCTACTGACGAAAAATAGACCCAAGGTCTGAAAATTGTTTCTTTTAGCCGAAAAACCTGTTTTAAAGAACCAGAATAAGGTTTTCGGTCAAACTTATAACATTAATTTGCGCTATAACCGACAGAGCTGAGTAGCTTGATCGGCAGAGCGTTCTCTTCGTAACCAGGAGATTACGTGTTCGGGCCCACGTCCGAACAATCTGCAACAAAAAAATTAGAGAAATATCGCGCATTACATGAACACTGAATTAAATGTATAACAACTATGAGGGAATAGAACAAATGAGAAGGAAATGCTCCTTGCTGATATGAAAACATACAGTGATTTTGTGCTAAATTACTTCGAAATTGCACGTGTTTTTTTTTTTTTTTTTTTTTTGAAGCTTTGGCTCTGGAAAGAAAATTAAAGCATAATGTAAGCGAAAATATAAGTAACAGGTTTAAGATTTCAGACTACAATAGAATTGTTTTTTGTTCAGAAAAAAAATAATAAATCGTATATTGAAATATATATTCTTCTAATGAGTTTTTGACTCTTTGTACAAATAAATAAAATACTACCTCAATTTGAAGGGTAAAATATATATTTTTTCTTCTTTTTGCTAAAAAACAAATAGCTTATCATTTTTACTACATTCGAAAGCATAGTTCAATTTATTTTGTATTTTAACCGTGCTGTTAAATGATGAACACGTGCTGCCATCTAAGTTATAACGGTTTAAGCAGCCTGCGATAACAAATTGTAAAAATTTTCAAAAATAAAAACATTTTTCTTCAATATCTTATCTTATATATTAATCCCCTCTCATTTTAAAACTTATCAGGCTGGCCAATGACGAAAAAAAGACTTACGGTCGAAAATTCAAGTTTTCGAAATCGCCTCTTGCTGTTTCAAAACCTTGATGCTGCCTGTAGTTCTTATGCATTTTTTAAAGCAAAGTTCTAACGCAGTTTTCCATTTTTTACGTCGCTTTCGGCAAAAAAAAAAAAAAATAGCCTGTGTGTGTGTTCATATTTTAATAAAGCTTAACAGCACTGGACTTAGTTGTTCGGTTTAATTGATAAGTTTTTTTCGGTAGAGCGTTCGGCTATAAACTATCTGAACTTCGGGCAAGCTTGGGCTGTCCGACATAATATCAAATTTATATTAGTATTACGCATTACATGTGCTCATAACATACACACCTAATAAAATAAATGCAGTGGGAATGCTACTTGGTGTTTCGACTCTTTTATGCAGGCTACAGTTATCATTCGGATAAGTTGATCGAACTGTGTTCTTTGACTACATCCAGACCACTCAACATAATGTAAGCATAAAAAAGTATTAGATTTACCTAAAGAAATCCTTTTTGTGCAGAAAAACATTTTTATTGTATGCTAAAATGTAGATGTTTCTAATAGCAGTGTTCGACCTTTTGTACAAATGAAAAAATACTACGCCCGATTAAAACTACGAGTTTCACTCAGTAAACCTTTAATTTTTTATTCGCGCGAATACGATATAAAGCATTAAAAGTATTATCAACTTCATTAGCAAGAAATTATTTTCTACTCCTCTGCTTTCTGCTGAAAAAAAAAAAAAAACATTTTGTCTACGTTCGAAAAATTACACTTAAGAACGGACTCAGTTCAACTGGTTTTGGTTTTGAATTTTAAGTGTTCGATTAAAAGAGAAACATGTGAGGGCATTTAAGCCGTAACGGTTAAAGCAACCTTCTATGTGAAATAGTTCAACATTCAAAGATAAAAACACTTATTTTCAATCAAATTTATTACTTCTCTAGAATGTTTGTTTCAATCGCTACGTGAGATCTTCGTCATTCTTTAATCAAATTCCATGCTTTGCGAATAATTTTAAATCGTATCATGCTGGTTAATGACAAAACACAGATGCATGATCTTATTATTATTATTCTTTTTTTGGCAAAAAGCTTTTTTGCTGTTTTTACTACGCATTCCTTCAATGAATAGCTTTCGAAAAGGAAGGCGCAATTGCTAGGTTTGTTGGGGTGTCGGGCTGTTAGTGAGAATGGCGCCAATTCGAATACGTGCCAATAAATATCTCTTTAATGTTTCTTTTTTTCCCGTCAGATGCTGACATGTGCAGGACTGTATTTGCCACAACCTGTTTTTTCACATGCACAATTATTGCTTTTTCACGAGTCACCACTCAGCCACACTTTTAATGACATTTATGTTTGCATTGAAAATATGTACGATTAAAAGGGGAGCTATGATCAAATTATCACAACGTTGTATTTAACGAGGTTTTGTTACTGATGTCTTTAAATTACATGCCTTCTCTTCTGCGCTTACTTTTTTTTCGGTTTTTCGTCATAATGTTCTTCCTTTGAAATTCTTAAAGAGCGAAATGCCTTATGAAGCGATTTGAAGCACAGTGCGGAGTTCCGCACGGGTCGACTAGTATTGATTTAAAGCGAGTAAGTCTTAAATCGTTTGCAACTTCCATTTCATTGCATTCTAATCAATATTTATTATTATGTTTTTTTGTCATCTGTTACTGAGGCATATTCGGAAATTTACCTTTGTATACATGTATTTCGTAGTAGTATAGTAAATATTGAAATGTATTTATGAAAGTATAGTTTCATTTTTTAATCTTCATAAAATAATAAATCAACTTGAATAAATAATAAAAATACGGAAGATTTCTGTAAAATAAACGGAAAAAAACTGGCGTCCTGGCTGACAGTTTTTTTCCGTAAATTTTACGGATTTTTTTTACAGTGTTTATGCAGCCTGGAACAGCTTAAAAACTTCCTCCGAAGATTTCCTACCGGCGACCCACACTTGTGATCGGCACCCAATCTGTCAGATCGATAAGGATGATTAAGAGCAACCCTTGCTTCCTGCCTCGACTTATTTACAGAGTCGCAATTTACCAGGAAAGCCAACTTTCGATAATGGCCTTATTTCGCCGGATTAGCGGGAATTGGACGGAGTGGCTTTAATGAGATTCTCTTTAGGAAAAGGCTCGAATCAAGTCGCGCTTTTGAGAAAATGACGTTTCTTGTTTTATGTGTCGTTAAGTTTTTTTTGTAAACGTTGTAACTAAATTGCTGTGCATTTGACATAAGCTGGCAGTGAATTCGGTGGAACTACAGTAGACCCTCGTTTTACGCGGTTTCGATTATGCGCGGTTTAAGATTTGACACCTTTACTTTATTTCACGCGGATGAGTTTCGGTTTTACGCGGGTGCGGCAAAGTAAACAGATAAAATTTTCCCCTCTTTTCAGAATCTAAAGATTGCAGATTACAGGTAATCAACTGCATTTTGGCGTGCTAATAATCGAGCTTGGACCACTGGAGATATTTTGCGCGATTGGTTCCAGAGCTCTTCCCAGAAGTAAAGTTATTAAACTCAAACAGTTTAGAACTCATTGGAAGAAGAGCTTTCAAGAGTGACAAAGGATACCAAAACCAACGAGGATACCGACGTCGGTGACGCACAACCAAAAACGTTCACACTGAAAATGCTGAGCCATTCCTAGACAATAGAAATGATCTTTCTGCTTTGTTGGTGAAGAAAGATTCTATCATGTGATGTGATAAATGAAAAATCTTGTAGAACCTCTCAATGTTCCAACACCATAATTTACCATTAGTATTCAACTTCGATTACAATGATTTGTTTAATTACTGGAGTGTTTTCAAACACTGTTCAATGTTTCATAAGGTGTAAAACTTCAAAAATTAAAATGTTGTAAAATTTAATATCCAAGCATTTGCTTTATATGTTATAATTAATCTTCTTTTTAATAATTTGTGAAACGGTGATTTTTTTTTTCCCGTCATCTGCATACTTTTCAAAAAGGTAGCTGTTAATTGACTTTCCTCATTTACGAACACTTACGATAAAACATTTTTCCTGGTATTGCATATAAAATAAGGATCACCTGTATGTACTATAAGCAAATAGATTGAAATCCCAACCGCTCTTTCAAATCTTAATATCCCGACTCTGTATCAAGGATTGCAACATCCTTCTCAGTAGATAAACATAGAAACGACAAAGGATGATCGCTTTTTTCCCCCTTGAAAACATCACTTGCATATCATCTTCAAAAACGCGCGTTTGATCACATAAATTTATATAACCACCGGTTGCAAGATCCTTCAATTTTTACTGAGCAGGAATTTATCTGATAACCGGGAGTTTTGCGAAGAATGAATCATTGTGCTAATAGATGTTCTTATCGTACATTTTGAACGAACTGTTGTGAATCTTTTTTTTTTTTTTTCCATTTCTGATAAAATACCTATGGCATGCTTTCGCGGGGTTTCTCTCATTTGTTCCTTTTTAGTTCTTTGTTATGTAAGTGTTGCATTTTGCTCTTATTAAGTGTAACAAAGAGGGGCAGATAATGGGGTTGTTTCCTTCAATCAAAAGTACTCTTTTAGTCACTGAAATTGATAGAAGGAGTAAAAAAAAACATGAACCCAGAAAATACTTTCATTTTTCCAACAGTTATTTTTTAATTAATTTTTTTAAATGTCCGATTTTTCAAACAAGGCGTGGTCTTGATGACGTCACAAATGATGCTCTTTGGCGCATCTTTCTACCGAGCTTCCACGTTATGATAATCAAGAAGCGAATTAAATATTGCGCTCTACTCTTGCTATCAACCCTATCGTTGCCAGTACACGTGAGTAAAGATGCGAATTTAATATTTTTCTCCGTGAATGGCATTTCATCATTTGTGATGTCACACGACAGATACGTTAACAATGAAAGCTCACCGATTTAAGTAATTTTTTTAAAATATTAAACTTGAACAAATTATTTGAGAAATGGACAAATCCTATTTTTTAAGCATGTTCTTTCAGAAAAAAAAATACTTTTAAAATTTTGCAAACGACCCCATTCAAATTAAAGTTAAAGATTTTTTTTAAAGTTTGATAATAAGGGTTTAAGGAAATACTGTAGATCCAAGCTGTTCCCCTCTGGAACAGCGGTTGCCCATCATTCTTTCACCCGAGGGTCGCTTCTCATTTTAATAGGACGCGATGATTCAGGAAGAGTGAAGTTTATCGGACTGGGTAAAGCGAGATTTGTGTCCTGGATTGCTTGAACTTGACACTTGCCCGGAGTTTGCTCTTTGTTGTCGTGTTGTTATTGGTAGATAGCGAGTCACATGATCCACTGCAGTTGCAATAAGGAATGAAATTAACCACACAGTAAAACTATATGCTTGAAAAAATAGTGGTTTGCGATTTTTACTTCCTTTTACAAAAAAGGAAGTGTTGTATTAGCGGAAAAAAATTTCACACAAAAATCGGCTTTAATTTCCATTTTGCTCACCCTGAATGAATGTTGAGGTTTTTTTTTTTCAACCCGACCACACGTGGATAAGTGCCTAAGAACGTATAGACCCCCGAAATATCCATTTTGACAATCCCCGATGAAATTACAACAAGTTTTCTCGTGACGTCCGTATGTGCGAATGTGCGTATGTATGTCGCATAACTCAAGAACGGTATGTCCTAGAAAGTTGAAATTTGGTACTTAGACTCCTAGTGGGGATGCAGTTGTGCGCCTCCCCTTTTGATTGCATTCAGGTGTTTCTAAAGGGGTCTTTTGCACCTTTTTTTGGGGGAAACCATTGTTAATTTCGATGCAAACTCAAGTGGTGTTATAATTTGGCGGACGTTTGGCGATATATCACCAGTCTTTTAGTCGCCAACTTGGCGACAAATTTGGCGATTTCTTTAAAAAAATTTAATTTTTTTTTCATCTGGTTTCAATTTGTCCACTGTTGGTGATTTAGAGAGTTAACTATTGAGTCACATTAAAATTGCCAATAATGGGGAAATAACATTAAATTGATGTAAAAGGAAGTCATGTGATGCACACATCAGCTCGTTTATTTTCTACTTTTGCCGATTCTCAGACGAAAATGGTTGATAAACTTTGCCATCGGCTCCCTTTAGCAAAAGTTTTCGGAGGGGAAAAAATTCTCATTTTGCCGACTGAAAGCCTAATTTTACCGAATGATAAAATGAGAAAAGGCACACATATCATTCGTACATTATATCTAATGAGAAGGAACATTAGGCAACATTAAAAAATAATTAAAAAACGGAAAAAGAACATAAACGTTGCCATTTTGACTCCAAATTTGTGGAATCATCGGCAAAATTTGCCGAATAAGGATACTTTTGGGAGGTCATATAACCCTCCAGTCTCCCAGGGCGCCCCAGAACTCTGCTCTACAGTAGCTCTAAACCAGGTAGAAGAGCTTAATTTCCAACACTGGAAAGTTTTTGAAGAGTTTAAAAGATTTTCCGGAACGGGCTCTTTGTCCACACATCCCCAAACGTCTTGTGTCGAAAGAACACAACTCCACTGGAGCGTGGAAAATAGGCCGAACGCACTTGGCAAACGATCGCTCTGAGCCAAAACAGCCAAACCAACAAACGCCAAGCGAAAAAAAAAACTCTTTCCATTCAAGAGTTTAGAAGGCAGTGGGGGACGCTGAACCCGCTGGAAGAGTTTCGGATTTCGGTTTTGGTCGGAATTCCGAACTTTCGCTGACGCCTCTCATCGGAATGCGGAATATAAAAGTCACGAATGAATAACGATGTGTATGATTTGTCTCGTCCACGAGATTAAAAGCACGCATGACATCTGTGTGCTCCGCCGGTTCCCTAAATATCCCATCTGATTGTTTTCGGTAGCTTGCCTCCGGAAAACAAGTCAAGAAATGCTACATTATAAGAGCTGCGGAAAAAAAGAATGTTAGGGGAAGAATTACATTCTCTAGACACAGCCATTCTGTGGCAAGGTGCCGAGGATCTTTTGAAGTAATTGAAACAAATAAGTGTCCAATGTATTCAGTAAGTTACCGCCCTATAGCCAGGGCTAAGGCAGAAATATATGAAATACACCGCCAGCTCAGTCAATTCCAGCCGAGGACTGCAGTTTCGTGCTTATTAGCACTCATCAGCCCAGCATAGGAAGGTGACTGAGCTGGAGATGGAAAACCTCTTAAGGAAGCCAAGAGTGCCAAACAAACTGGTAGCTAATACAGAATTAGCACTGACCAGACGAGTGACCGAAGCAATGGTTCGGTTCAACTCGAAGATTGAAGGCAAGGCTTGGCTTCCTTAAGAGGTTTTCCACCTCCAGCTCAGTCACTCCTATTCCGGGCTGATGAGTGCTAATAAGCACGAAACTGCAGTCTTCGGCTGGAATTGACTGAGCTGGCGGTGTATTTTATGTAGTGTCCAATGTAGTTTTTATTTGGTATTAACTAAGCTTGCCAGACGTCCCGGTTTGACCAGCAGGACAGTCTCGGTTATCAGACAAAATCCCGGTGTCACGGTCGGTTTACTTCATGTCCCTGTAAAAAATAAATTCGATTACAGATGACCAAAAAAGTCTGAAGGTATTTTACTGTGAAGGATTATTTGGATGCCTCAGTTGCCAAATTGATTAACTCCACCTTTTAGAAAACTCATCAGTTCTGCTTTAATAGTGCTTAATCAATGCTTCATGTGAATTTATATTAAAGTTTTGGTTCAGTACATTTCTGACCATGTGACGGCAGAAAACGTAACAGGAGGGCCCATTCACACCTATGCATAACACCATCTTCTTCATCACTTTTCTCGACTTTTTGTTTTATGGAGTTAATCGATCCGGCAAGTGAGGCATCCATTTTGGAAAATTACTTTCTTATTTGAAACATTGACTTGTAAAATTATTATCGGATTAGCTTTCGAGTATTTTAACAAGCTTAAAACCAAAAAAGACTTAAAAAAAGTCCTAGTGAATGAAATATATTGTTCAAACTTTTATTCATCATTCAAAGTGCTTCTTTTTACTAAAGTCTAACTTATAAATATTTAAAAATGTAATTAAATGAAATAAACTGCTTAATTTATCTGCTTGTGTCATTTTTAAATACCCCTGGTTTAGGCTCATAATCAATAACTATTTATTCATTGCATTAAGAATGAGTTACACTTTAAAAACCAGCAAGGGGTGTGTACATACCCTTCTAAATACTCGAGACACTGGGGTATTCCGGTGTCCCGGTCGAAACAAACTACAAATGTTTCCGAATCAAGATAAATTTGCCAAAAGCGTGAGATAAAATTTGACGAATGATGATAATTTCGCCGAATATTCAGACAAAATTTGTCGAATAAAGAAATTTTTGGGAGGTTCCAGTGATCTCCCATCGGGGCGCCCTTGGGTGTTGCTGACGTACACTTTTAAAACCCTCAAGTAGCATTACTTTAAAAACTGAAGCAAGGAGAATTATAAACGATTGTTTTCTATATCTTAAGCTCAAATATTTTTCCATAAGGATCAACAAAATAAAGAGAATAGCCGCATTCGACCCACGAACCGCGAGTCGGACCGCAGTGCCCTGAGTGACGATACCTTATCCGTTGTAGCTGTCACTCTTATTTTTGCGCAATGGCATTCTGATAAGTACATCAACATTTGGAATTAAAATTTTCTAGAAAGAATATGTAAAAAAAAAAAAAAACGCTTCGAGATGCATCATTCGAGATTTCAAACTACAGTCAACCCTCGTTTGTCACGGTTAATTCGTTCTAGACTTTACCGCGATAACTGAATTTCCGCGAGGTAGAGTTCTGTATTTATAAACCGTATATTTTCCTAATTGGAGCGCATAAAACTTACTTAGGACAATTTAAATAGGTTTTTAACATAGGTAGAGACCCCTAGACATGAAACGTAGCCACCATTACATTTGCATTATTTAAAAAATTGCACAAAATATGAGAAAATAAGATATGTTAGACGTAATTGGTATCACGTTGTTAATTATTCGGAAATAAACTACACACACAATGCAGTTCGTACACACTACTACTAATCTGTGAAAATAGCTCAACTTGTTCGATGATGAATTAATTGCCAGTTAGTGACCGTATGTACCCCCGTTCTTCCTCTACAATTATCATCATTTAAGATATTACGCATACCACTTAAAAATCTAATACATTCTTGAACACCATTTACAATTACAGATGTAATAATGCAATGATTTATACTTTTCAGCTAGTGTTTAACGATTAAAATGAGATAACGATTCCCAACTCTTTCTTCGACGATTTTATCCCTCCACTCTCTCAACTAGTACAGCTACAGCCCTCAGAAGAGCTTACCTTCCTTTATGGGCATACTTTGTTATTCTTATGTAGGAAACAGTTTACACGAGCGCATAAAAAAGTTAATTACTATATTTGAAAAAAAAAAAAACCCAGAAAAAACCGCGATGTAGTGAAGCCGCGAAAATCGAAGTGCGAAGTAGCGAGGGACGACTATATCTACGTATATACCGAATTTCAAGTCTTTAAATGCTGTAGATTCATCAGAACATCGCGCGCGCACACACACACACGCAAAGACAGACAGACATTGACTTTTTTAAGTAGAGATTACGCGATATCGCCGAATTAATGATTTGGATTTTACACAACTTCATTCTTTTATTAAAATACGCAATGAAATCGTGTTTGTGGGGAGCACGGAGATTAAACTTGTTTCCTGCGTTCATGGCTCAGCATTGCGTACTTTTCTTTATCCTCTAATTAACCTGCTTAGGAAAGGCCTTTCCAGGTAAGATATCTAACAAAGAGAAAAGTTTCACAAACGGACGTTATTCTTTTATGTTCAGTGACTCAGGATTCGTTGTAAAAATGCCAGTTCACCAGGGAGGAAACCAGTCGGAGTTCTACCAGTGATAAGATTTTTTAATCTTTTTTTTTTTACCATGAGTCTGCAGCCTATCTAAACGCAAGTCAACAAGGCATAGAAGTTTGAAAAGAACGATAAGAAAAGGGTGTATGCGATATGTTCATAACTAAGCGCATATTGAAATTGCTAGTTTAATTTAGTTAAAATGCCACGCCTAAAATTCGGTCCTGAAGCAGCAGGTGCTGCAATTAGCCCTTTTCTGTACATTTTCCGCCCATTATTTGAAACTATTCACCTGTTGGAAATACTTAGTCTTGAATTTTATACCCAAGCAATTTCATTGAGATCGACACAACTCAATTTTTGCTCTCTAAGCAGCTCAAGAAACTTAGGGACCACATTTTTGAAGCATGCAGATTGGGGTGGTTACCAGAATTTTCAATAAGTATTTTTTTCCTCAAAGAGCATGCTTAAAAACATAGGATTTAATCATTTAAAAAAAAATTTGACAAAGTTTAATATTTTTAGAAAAATATTTTGATTAGTGCAGAGATTCAATTTCCTTTTTTACGATTTTGCACATGATATCGCAAGTGATGAAATGCCATTGCCTGATGCCATTAGCGCAGAGCGCAATATTTAATTCACTTCTAAATTATCATAACCTGGAAACGCGGTAGACAGCAAACGTAAACTTTCAGCGGGCCAGTGGAGTGCGCGCCATGACGTCATAAAGACCACGTCTTTTTTAAAAATTAACTAAAAAGTAAACGTTTTGAAAACAAACGATTTTCCTCGCTTCATGTTTTTTTTTTTTTTTTTCGCTCATTCTCTCAACTTTAGTGACTAAAAGTAGTATTTTTGACTGATGGAAACAACACTATTATTCACAAGCACAAACGATTCCAATCTAAAGAAATTACCGGAAGGGAGGACAGGAGAGAAAGAAATAAAATAAAATTAAAAATAAGTACTTCATTAATACATGCAAAAAAGCAGGCGATCATGTTTTTTCTTGAGATGCAGTTTTCCCGTTAATAATTCAGCTTTCATGAATTTCATTCAGTACGCAACTGCAGTGGAAGTTGTGACTTGCTGTCTACCCATCACAACGCAAAAAAAGTTTCACACAATCAATCACAAATAATAGTGATCTCATCAGAGCTGTTATCAAATTTAATCATACTCGGAATCAGAGCTGCCGTATGAAAATTTAGGAAAATAGCCTATCTGCTTCGTGAAACTAGCCAAAAATAGCCAACCTTCAGGTCCCATACTGAAATACTTATAAGATATTTCTTGAGTCTTAATGTGCGAGACATTGATTCTAGATTTAAATGCTCTAAAATTTTTCTAAGCGTATTTCTTAAGTTATTGCTAATATTCTTTTTAGAGCTTCTGATCAATAAACTTCACATTTCTTAGTATTGATCATGTTTAGTATATGATAAATAGGCAGCGAAATGTAGACCGTTTTGGCTGATGCTTTTGATTTTTTTTTTCTAGCCAAGTGAGATCAAGAATAGCCAGAACGGTATTATTTTTCGTAGCCAAGGTTCAACGATAAAAACCCGGGCGTCCAGTTTCCCCCGTAGCTTAAAAACTCGTCTAATATTTCTTTCTGAACAAATCTGTCAAACCTATGAGACACCTGAATTGTCTTGTCAACTCTGAGAAATAATTTGTCTGTGGCCTAAAATAATTTCCTCGCTCCTAAGATGTTATATTTTTTTGTCGGTCTCTGGTTGTAAGAGCTTTTACTTGAAAGTTTCTTTTTGTTCTTCGCAAATTTCTTGTTTTTAATTGTATTGCTGTATTTTTGAAACATTTTCCTTAAAAAGGACAATTATTTATGGACATGGAGCTGAGGTACTGTTAGCAAAAGTTAAAATGAAAAGTTTATTGAAAAACTTGTTACAATATGTTCAGGAACGCACCGAACTTAAATTTTTGGGAGGGGAGAAATTTTAAATTTTCCGAATGAAACTCCGAATTTTACCGAATGATACAATATAATCACAGCATAATTGTATTTTTTTTTAATTGTAATTTTGCAATGCTGTCTCCAAATTTGCCGAATCGTCAGACAAAATTTGCTGAATAAAGAATTTTTCAAAAGGTCACAGTAACCTCTCATCGGGGTAAAATTCTTTATTGAGAAAAATTAAAAGTGTAGACAAAAAACGACAAAACTCATGAAAATTTCTGCGAAGCAGAGTGAAAAAGTAAGAATTTCCACTACATTTGGACACCTTATAGTTTACTGCGCATGAATTTGCAGTTGCAATAATTAACGTGCTGCTCTGACCCGTGAAACGGAGTGTGATTTCTCTGCACAAGCCGACAAAATAGCCGGCTTCGGTAAGAAATGGAGACAATGGATTGTGGAGACAATTTGGAAACGTCTTTCGAAACAAATGACTCTTCTAATGTGAACGTCACGTTTTTGTGCCAGAAAGTCCGGGACACCCCATTGTCAGTCGACCGAGGGATGATGGGAGAGTTTTTCGAACACCTAAATTATCCAGATTTCGTTTATGTAGGGGAAAAAATTCGACATAAAAGAAGATCCGTTCACACCGTTCTGAAACTTCCTCAAATTGCTTGATTATAGCTGATACTTTCGATTTCTTCCATTATGATAAAGGCTTCACTAGTCTAATTACTTTTTGTGCGAAAAACAGTCAACTCGTTTTTTGCTCTCTTTTATCGCAACTTCCATTTTTTGAAGTGAAACATTTATGGGAAAATTTTGAAATTCTAATCAGTAGACTTTTTGTGTGTGTGGCGGAAGTAGTTTTTTGAGCAATCACGATTGCTCATTGTTCTCACTTGACCGTCTTTGGTGTCCGTGCCTTTTTCAGCTTGGACCAAGGGCTTCTGCAGCACCACCGTCCACCGTCCTCTGCAGGCGTGGCTCCTCCGGTCCTGAGCACTGTCCCCCAGATTGTGCTTCTCCTGGTCGGTGGCATCCATATCCTACACACACGCACGCTTATAAACACACACACGCCTTCACACACATACACACACCTACATGGTGCATACACACAGGTCTATGCCCACACACACACACACACACACACCTGTACACGCGTAACTGCCCAGGAGGAGAGGCAGGCTTGGGGGGGGGGGGGCAGGAGCAGTTTTTAGAAACAATAACTCCAATGAGTAGGGTACTGTCGCAACTCGCGATTGCGAAACACATAATTTGAATTCAAAATTTCAGAATTCAAATTAATTTTGTTTGAACTTGTTTCCAAAAACAATGAAAAATAATTGCAATTATAAAGTTAAAATACCCCCGCTTTTTAAATATTGCCAAAACAATGACAAATAATAAAAGTCAGTTTTGTTAATTTTAACAAATTAATTTCAAAGCTGCAAGTAAGCATGCTTATAATTCAAGTCAAGTCATCAGTTTAAAGTGTACTCCACCTTGATTTAAGTTCAGCCTTGAAATTTTTTAATTCTACTAACAAAATTAACTTTATAATTACTAATATATTTCATTGATTTTGGTAGCAACTAAAAAGCGGATTTCGAGTGTTGTTTAGTCTTCTCGTTATTTTTAGTCTATTTATTTTCTTCATTAAAATATACAATTTTTTTGTGAATAGGTCTGAGTCAGGCGCAGAAAGAACAAGAGTGGAGTGAGAGAAAACTTTAAAGGTATTAACATGAGCAAATTTAAAATATGACGTCCATCTATTAAATGAAGAAAAAAAATCTGATGTGTTCACACCATTACTTCACCTCTGTTTTGAACGCAAAACAGAGGTGAAGTAATGGTGTGAGTCTTTTTTATAACCCATGATATAATTTTAATGGTGTAAGTCTTTTTTATAACCCATGAGCATAGTTGTGCGTACTCATACACGTGCTTTCAAAGTAATTCTTCAAAAATTCATACTTTTTTTTTTGACACTTACAAAATATGTTAAAGATCGAGTTTGGCACTTTTAAAATCAAAGATCTTTGGTGCTTTTGTGTGCGTCAGGTATTCAAAATACCAGAGTTTCTACAATTATTCAATAATTACATTTTCAACTGAAAATAAATAAGTAAATAAATAAGAGTAATGAAAAATTTTTCAAGAAAAAAGCATAATAAAAAGCGTTTTTTGGAATAGTGTTGAAAAATTTAGGAAGGGGTTTGAGCCCTAAAAACCCACCCTACGACCCTTGAATAAACAATCATGTTCTTCAAAAAGCAGGTGGTTATTAACATTTACGCAACGAATAGGTTAATTTGGGAGGCGGCGAATGTGCTTCACGATAAATCGTCTTTGCCATGAATTAATACGTGGTAATACGAGACGCAATGAACTGACCTCCTGTGCAAGGGCGCCCATATAGGGGGGCAAGGGGGGCTCAAGCCCCCCTGGAAATGAGAATTTCCTTGTTTTTAGTGCTTTTTTCTTTGCAGAAATGTATGAAAATTTCTTTGCCAGCCGTTAATGAATAAGTTCTTAAAAATGCCAAATTTTAATATCTCTAATATGTTCTGAAATTGGTTTCCATTGGGAAAATATTCTGCGAACCATGGGGAAAATTTTTGAGACCCCCCCCCCCTTAAAATTTTGCGTATGGACGCCCTTGCTCCTGTGCTGCGATTCTTTCAGCTAAAAGCATTAGAGCAATCTGGGTTTAGTCCAAAATCACAGTGACACCTCATGTCTAGCACCTTTTAACGTCTAGTAGATGTTAAAAGGTGCTAGACATGAGATGTTGAAACTCACTTTTCGGTGCATGGATTTCCCATAACTGTCACATCTGAGCAGTGTTGCCAGATGGACAAATCCAGATTTCCCCAATTCCCTTCCAACTTTTCCCCAAAAAGCGATGTTTTCTACCGAAATTCCCCAAATGCAAAAATTATTTTTCCACTAATATTTTCATAAAATGAATCGACTTCCTCTAATATTTTTGTCTCTTGAAAAAATTTTTTTTCTCCAAATAGCCAAATTTTCTTATAAAATTCCCCAACTTTTTTCTTCACATTTTCGCTTTTTTTCTTTTTGTCTTCTTTATCTTTCTCGCATTTACTACTCTGCTTCTGTATGTACATTTAAACTATGATTTTTGTATATATTTATCCAAGAACACTCTTCATCGCACTTATTTTTACCTGTTTCACGTAACAACTAGTTACTTAGTTACTCATGCAGAACATTAATGCGAATTCCATAGTATAATGTTCCGCGAAATGCGAATTCCATAAAGTTGAGCAAAGCTGACCCAACGCTGTTTGATACAATGTTCCCACTACTTCTTGACGCGAATTTAAATACGAAAAAAAAAAAAACTTTTTTCCCCCGAGGTTTTTTTTTCCACAGGTTTTCCCCAAGGAAAATTTTTTTTTTCCCCAAAGAATTCCCCTCAAAACCCATTTCCCCCAAAATTTCCCCAGAGAGCACCCGATTTCCCCAAAATGTTGAAATTTCCCCCAATCTGGCAACACTGCATCTGAGACACGACCCCACGAGTACACGCAGAAACCACGTCATTCCTCAAAAGTAGATGCGATGTGTGATTTTATTGGTTCTTTCAATTTTTCTTCGACGCTCAGTGCCTAGTAAATAGTAGGAAAACGATTGCTGAGCTTATGTAAGAGTATCGTAAAACGGGGGGAACATTGCTTCTCTAGGGATAACATTGCTACAAAAAGTTTTTACTGATTTTTGAGGACTTCAGTGACAAAGTGGTTGACAATGCGGAATTTCTTTCAACTAGGTAAAAGATAACAGTAAACAGGTGGGCAAGTTGCCAATTCGAGACCGAAAAAACTTTTAACACTTTTTGGAGCAATCTTATCCCTAGAGCCTAGAGGAGCAATGTTCTCCCATTTTACGGTATGCGGTCTTGTCTTTGCAAGAACCAATGATGAAGCCTACACAGTTGTTTGCAAAAACACGAAACTTTGAGAACGCCAGCCCTAAATGAACTAGTTTTCATGTATCAACAGTTCAAATTCAAAAATCACCCCAATGTGATTCTTTTATTTACCCCATGTTGCCATTCACTACAACTGACCCTCCTCTTCCGGAATAATATTTTTTACATATGAGGCAGTGAGAAGCAAATGGATACAAGTGGACATTTTCAAGTTTTGAGTAAAACACGTTTAAAGATTAGCTCCTAAATAGGCTTTCATTGAATTTTTTTTCTAAATCATGCTGTACAGCAGCAACTACCAGGGCTACTACTGCCATCTCTTGCCCCAAGACAGAGGAGAGGTTCACCTACTATGTGTACTAGTTATCTCCAAATTTTACCACTTGCATCCCTTTGCTTCTCACTGCCTCATATCACCATGACGTTAATTACGATTATTGATTACGATTCACCATAATCGGAACGGTTACGTTTCTCCAAGTCCGTCTTCTTACCCGTGAGCATCGGGAGGTGAAGGAATCGGAAACGAACATTAGATTTCCACGTGCGGCGAAATGCGAACGGAAAGAGAAGAAGCTGAGATAAAGGGCAAGGAAGCGAAGCGTGTCACCACGCAATGCGGAGTGATTACATGCGTCAGCCCCCGAAACGATTCGCCGGAAGAGAACAGCTCTCGCCATAAACACATCAGTGCGGGCAGACGATTTCGGGGAGGTCAGACGCGCGACTGTTTCGAAGGCTGTCGTCGTTTTCGCGAAGCATCATGTCGGGAGTGCGACAGAAGAAAAGTGAGCTTCATCTTCTGACAAAACTCACCGTTAGCCAGGGAACCCTCCGCCCTCGAGAGCAAGGGCGCACCCCCTAAATATCGTGAAGTCACCCCCCAAATGAGAAAAATACTTCTCACCTCCCCCCTAAAAATGTCAATGGCGCAGTCTGCGCCATGACTCCCTGAGGTCGGCATCCCTGCCGTTAGCAAATTGCAACAAGGGATTTAAACATTACAATTCAAATGTAGATTCACGCTTTGAGTTTGTCCCAACTCTATACCAGGCTCAACCAGGGAAAACCTAAGGCTGAAAGCTGAGAGGTGGATTGTTGTGGAGAAAAGTCCCAACTAGGGATGTTTCCTTCATGAACGAACGGGTCAAAAGGCACTACTCCTTAAAATGAACGGCACATTACCATATCCTAAGATATGAACGGCCGCTCTTTTGAACGGCAAGCGGTTTGAAACATTGCAGTGAAAGTAGATTTCTTTCAGTTCGTTCTTTCCTCATATGCCTCCAAACACAAATCAGAAGCAATCCACATGGGGATACACTTGTGTACCGAATCTCGTCCGATTCTGTGCATTACGTTTGAAGTTAAAATGACCACAAAATATCGTTTGCAGACAGACATAACTCACACAAATGCAAACGTTATCCAAAAATAGACAAAATGTTCAGTACTCCTTAAAAAGGTGTTTATCGGTCAAAAATCGAATAAATTCAAAACTGTCTTCTATATAGGGTGATTCGCCAGTGGTTGATCATTTAGTGGAAGTCGTTTCTAGAAGTTCTACTTAATTTCACAGAAAAAAAAAAATATTTACGTGTCAATGTCAATAAAACTATCAGGATTAACGATTTCTAGTAATTTTTCTGCTTTAGCTGCTGTTTTCCAAATTATTTTCAATATCAGTTAAAAAGGGTGATTTCGCCAGTAATTGACCACTTATCTTCAATAGTTGACCAGTGTCCGCAAGTAGTTGGCCACTTCTTTTAAAACACAGTAAAAAAAAAATCGATTAAAATCCGACTGTATGTATGTCTGTACGTAATGTTCATCTTAAGGTCATCTCTGATTGTCTGTTGTGTGGATGACGTCATTTCAGACGTCACGTGACCTTGATTATTATTATTATTGCATGCAATAATGACACGTAAACCTCTTGGAACTTTAACCCTTCGACTGCAGACTCCGACTCCTTTACCCCAAAATCAGTTCGACTCCGCAGCCCTGGTATGTACTACTGTAATAGGATTGGTTATAATGTGAAACCAAGGTCACTGGGAGGTGTTTTTACCACCCAAGGGACCCCTCTTCCCTGCGCCACTGGTTGGGCCAATATCCATGAACAACTCAGCTAAAAATCAAAACTACCGGATCTGACACAAAGTGTGATGTATATGGATACTGGACTATTGTTGACGGCTTTCAACAAAGGGAGCGATCTTCAAATCTTATGAGTCAAAAAGGTCAAAATATAAAAACGAAAAGAAAAACGGAAAATTTCCTTAGAAGGAATAAACCTAGAAATAACTTTGGAAAACGCAAAACAGGGTAGAAAATAAGCCCTGCGGTTAGAGGTTCGAATCTGGATTGGTAATGTCCCCTCATAAGTCTTTCAAGCATAATTTCTAATTAGCTGGTGAATTTTAAAGGTTAAAAATTGAGGAATGCATAAGAACACGAAACGTGAGCAATTAAAAATATGCAATATGGAATTCTCATTTATACGTGGGCGCAAGGGACCAAAAAAATAGTATCAGTGAAAGCGGCGTATACATGGTATTCATCTTGATTTTAGATCAAGTAAAGTCAAAATACAAACGAATACGAAGAAAAACTCAGAAAGAGCAACAGTTTAACTTAAACGACTGATTTTTTTTTTTTTTTTTTTTTTGACTGACTAAGTCAAAAACAATGTTAACAGAAATAAAAGTTAATTTAATAACAAATTTATATACTGTAGGTGCTTTTTTAAGTATACTTTAAAAAAGCGAGCATAATTTTAGTTTTTTTTACATTTTTTAACTAATTCTTTCAAAGTCATTCGAACGTGTGTGCTTCGAAGCAAGCATATCTGCATTTTGTATAAGATTATTTTTGAAGAACAGAAGTTTTGAAGGAAATAGGAGATAAAAAAAAGTCTCCCGTTAAAATTATATCGACGAAAAACTGAGAAATGTCTCTGAAGCAGTGACGCATAAATAAAAGTTAAATTACACTAATTTTTACATACTATTGTTTGAGACTTTTCAACATTGACATACAATAGAGAAATACGCCTAAAAGAGGTGACGTACAAGTGATGGATTACTAAATCGGGATCATTACTAAACACATTCAGATTTCGCGGAGACGGACAAATATCACTGCAATTTATTTGGCAAAACCTATGTTTTTCTACCTCGAAAGATATCATAATCGTCGGGAATCATCTTTTCCTTCTTAAAACTGAAGGAGAAAAAATGTTTTTGAGATCAGATAAGACTATTGTTTCAGGGTGCTTTGCTCTTTTTTTTATTTTTATTTTTTTATAGGAACACTTTTTATCGCTCCTAGATAAATCGATTTTAGAAGTGCTACCGTTGTTTTCTTCATTGTAAACAAAGACGCACAGGTAGAATTGAGAAGAGATAAAATGAAGAGCCCGAAGACTTTCATTCGTGAAGCAAAGACCCCCCAAGTCATGTGATAGGTTTTAAAGCAAAGCATTGGAAGAAACCAGGTTTCTTTCGCTAGTTTCACGCGAAGCGTGTCAAACATTCGTTGTTGTTTAGTCACGTGACTTGGGGTACTGGTCTCAGCTTTTACTAAGTCAATGATTCGATTTGCTGCCCCCATTTGCTAATTCCTGCTCTCTGAGCCTGATCATGGAGAGAATTCTGGTGATCTGGAAGCTAAAATGGACCACTTCATTTTGCAGTAGGCAGAAAGCGAGATCGAGTGAGCAGAACAGTGAAAATTTTGCTACATGCGCGTTTTCGCTGATCCTACCACTACAAAGTGAAATGTTCTGTTTCCTCTTCCAGTTTATTCGCCATCTCTTCGTGATCAAGCTAAAATAGAAGTTCGTGCAAAACGTCATGCTCCCTTTGAATAAAAAGTGCAGTTTTCAGTTTATTTTTAAATTATTTCTTTATCGCATGAGAATCATTCAGTATTTAATTGACAAGAATCATTTAAATAAAATTGCTTTGTTAATTTTATCAAGGCATTTTCGTTTTTAGAAACGGTTAAAAAGCTTGTCCCACCAACGCTACCGTAATACTAAAAACCTTCTCACTTTTGACATGGACCAAAAACGAACTAAAACCTGTCCGGAGATCACGGCTATCTATCAGAGATATTAGAAATTTATAACCGAGAAACTGACAGTTGGTTAAGCTCTAAACTTAATTGTAGAAATTAACCCATTAGCAATTTGATTTGAATTATTTGAATCCATCGTCACAGCAACTTCTTCGTTGATGGCCGCTGGGTACAGGGGTGGATACAGAAAACCATTTTGGGGGGAGATAACATTTCCGGGCTTATTGGCCGTGGTCTAATTGTAGTAGAAATTCCAGACGTTTCGGCTTGCTTTGCTGCAGCCATCATTAGTGGTTTGAGTTTGGTGAGACTGATTCCTGGCTTCGGTGGCTCCGGTATTTAAGCAAACTGCTGTTGGGCTGCTGGTCCTGATTGGTAGGCGTTCTCAAGCCGCTGGTGGAATAAGGTTCCTGATTGGATGAGATTCAAGCCGCTGGGTGATCCTAGTACCTGATTGGATGGGATTCACAAGCCGTAGTGGCTACCGATTTCTGATTTGATGGGACTCGAGAACGCCTCCCAATCAGAACCAGCAGCCCAGCAGCAGTTTGCTTAAATACCGGAGCCACCGAAGCCAGGAATCAGTCTCACCAAACTCAAGCCACTAATGATGGCTGCAGCAAAGCAAGCCGAAACGTCTGGAATTTCTACTCCAACTAGACCACGGCCAATAAGCCCGGAAATGTTATCTCCCCATATTGACGCCGGCCGTGAAAGCCTTAAACAGTCATTTTTGGAGGATTTGTGCTAAAGAATGAACCCCAACTGAACGACTACGGCTTTGGGTATGAAAAACTCGAGAAAATGCTTTGGGAACAATAAAAAACACCAAATCAGCCCGGGAATAAGGCACCTAATTGGGATAAACGTTGCAAATTAATTTCTTCAGCAATAAAACGAAGTAGTAGTTGAAATATTTACTTTAAAAAATAATCAATGAATTGTAAAGATACTGTAATCGTTTACATTTTATGCATGAAGTATTTGAACACAATGTGCACGAATACTGTTGTCGACAGTTTAGGGCAGGGCGGGGGGGGGGGGATCATGACCTCCCATGACCGTCCCCTTGTATACGCCGCTAGCTGAGAAGCACTGCTCTCCGAATTATTACCAAATATGGATACTTCACTTTTTGTGGCAAATGCGATAGGCATACGGGGGCGTTGGTCCCATTCACAGGGTTCGTACGCTCCTTCAAAACTCCTCCAATACTCCTTCATTTAGGAATTTTTTTTGAAGGGCCCTTCAAACTCCTTCCATTTGGTTTTAACTCCTTCAAAACTCCTGCTTTTTTTGCTCAAGACTACATAATCTTCTTCTATGACAATAACTAAAATATTTCAATCGACAACTTAACTTCATCGCAAGGGCGATTGTATAAGGGCAATTGTATTGTAATTTCGTATATATATATATATATATATATATATATATATATATATATATATATATATATTCACAAAGATGTTATCTACAAATTGATATAGAAGACATAAAAGTTGAAGGTGAAAATATTATTAGTTAACTAAGACGTTTCACAAGTGAAGTAAAACATGCTTGAATTGTGCTTGGCTATTTTTTCAAGTTTTATGATTATTGTTTCTCCCTCCACCACACTCACAGCAGCAAAAGTCAGGTTGTCTAATTATTTAAATATTTATAAATACATACGTTGATGTACTATACTAAGTGAATGTGTTAAAAAAACAATTGTTTAGTAAATCGCAGATATGATATTGTAAAAAGGGTGATCCACAAGTGATGGGGGGAGGGGGGGGGACGGGTTCATGAAATTGTGATAAGGGGAAGAGAGGGTGACATCACAGTTATTGTAACAATATATTTATAAAAAATATGACATGTGGCAAGAGGAAGTGTTAGGTGAAGTGTGACACTTTGTGACAAAGGGGGAAAGGGGGCCAAATATGTTGAAAAAATGCAACATAATTAACTGACAGCCCATTAGTACTTCAAAATCTCATTTTACTCCTTCATAACTCCTCCATAAGTCCTTCATTTTATTTCTGAAATTGAGTACGAACCTTGCAACAACACACCAAAACAGAGCAAGTAGTACAGCAAAAACTAAAAAAAAAAAGGGTTAGTGCTTTGGTAACGGCATCACTAAAATTGATGATTTATCAGCCATGAAATAACTTCAAAATGAACTATTTTTAATCCTTTCATATTTAAATGTTTTACTATCAACTATTCAAATTAAATACTTTATTATGGGATGAAATATTTTAAACTATTATAAAGCAAGTGACTAACTAATGAGAGCGTATTCGATCCTTCTTTTACGTCGAGAAATTCATCCCGTCCTTCCCACACACCATTCCACAAGGCTCCTGGAATTTCCCATCCTGACAACGGCCGATCGATTTTTTGCCGATACTCAGACTCGATTGGTCTGTTCGAACGACACGTGTATTCGAAAATGGATGGATTACCGGACACATACCAGTGCACGCATCGCGTGACATACTTGATTTGACACGGAGAATAACTCTGTCCGGCAGCCAAATATTTTTCGACGGACAATCCAAAAGCAGAGGTTATTTTAATCAGTAGACCATAATGGAGTGAGCTTAGTGGGTCAAACCATATTGGGTGAAGGTAATTTTGAAACCTTAGGGGACTATGTGCATGTCTTAGAAAGATGATGATATTTGTAAAATTCTGTGAATGGAATTACGGTAACAGAAATAATATGCAAAGTTAAATTGAAACAAGAGTTTACCCACTTAACAGTTTCATCCCCCCTATCCCATCCCCATATTATAATCAAAAACTAACAAAAATTTGCAACCAAATGTAGTTTTATGCTTAGGAATTATACCAATCATATGAACCCAAATCAGCAATCAAAACGATTTTAAGCACTGAATTCATTTTTGATCCGTTTTGATTGCGACGCAAATAAGGCATTTTTACTTAAAGTTGGCTTTTTTTCTGAAGAAGAAACTAAACTGGAAAAAACTCTTTACAGAAGATAAATATTCGAAAAGAGCATAAAATTTTTATGTACTTATCCCTGTTTCGTCATCAGTAAAATTTTCCAACCAAGTTGGCTGAATCTAATATGTTAATACAGTATAGGACCTAAAATCCGAAATCCTCGGAACCGCGACCCTTTCGGATTTCGGAATTTTAAGGACTTAGGATTCTGACTTTAAAAAAATGAAAATTCTCCTATTATGCGGTATTTGTCATGTTTTTCCTGGTTCCGCTAATGTTCGCACTAAATAAATTTCATAATAATTGCTGAAAATGCTGTATTTTCAACAAGTAATTGCCAAACGTTTACAATTTTGAGCTTATAAACTTGGGGGGGGGGGGGGGGGAATTATATTTAAGGAAACAAAATCCGGATTTCGGGCCTTCTGAATTTTGGGATTCCGAATTTGGGGTCCCATACTGTAATTGTAATTGACGGCTGCTAGAATTTCTGATTCCGAGTCACAACTGACTACAACTGTATTTATGTCGAGGACTGCATACTAAGTGCCTTGCCTCCATTATTTTATATACCGATAGATGGCAGCACCATCACCGGATCGAACAGTTTATGAGAATTTAGAACTAGTCCAGGAGATAATAGCTACCTGGTGCTAGTACCCCCAGAGGTATCGTTTCACTTGGAGGACATTGAGACCACGAGCATATTTACCGTCGCCCAGTCCCCTTTAATGATGACGGTGGATCTTCGACCATCGAGGTTCGAACTCAGGACCCTCCGTCCCCGAATCCGACACTCTACCGATCGGGCTACACGGCCCTCGGCTGCCAGAAGTGTGGCGAATAGCGTCAAATCAGTGTGAACGACGTTGTTGGTGCGGAAGCGGATAATCTTACGATCGCGAGACATTCTCCTTCATTTGTGCTTGTAGGACGTCCCTACCTTTTGCGACTAAAGATCATCCCTTCTCTGGTCCTTTGTCGCCTCAGCTACCATATCGCTCTGACCGAAGTAGCAGGCAATATGCCTGTTCAATCAATCTGCTCTTCTAAGGCGTACTATACGCCCCCTTCTCAAAGTCCGGCAACTGCTCGTATAGCCACCGGTCACGATTCAGAGGCACCTCTATAGTGCATTCAGCGAGAAGTGATAGTGGAAGTAAACAAAGCAACGTGACTCTTGGCGATTGTCTGATTGATGCTAGACTGGGAAAATTGAAAACAGATTAGCGAAATGTTGATGAACAGAATCGCCAACCCAACGAGTTATTCATGAAAGTCGCAACCATTGATATTTAACAGGAACCCGCTTTTTTACTTCCGCAACCACTTCTCCCTAAATGCCCTGTAGTCCCAATAAAGTTTTTTTTTTTTTTTTGATAGCACGAGTAATCGCGTTTTAAATCTCTTATAGCTGCGCATCTCATGTGCGCATAGCGCACTTAACCTTGACTCAGTGGCGTCGAAATTTAAATCATTTGTATATCTTGTAAAAGTCTACATTCTTGCCAAGTTTCGTCATTGTGGCTCGAGCTCTTCTGAGTGCATATCCTTTTCTGTGATAAAGGGTGCGTTCGGATTAGAAAAACCGGAAACTATTTTCCGGCCCCTGCTTCTAATAAAGGTTAACGATTGACGACCATAAGCGTCACCAAAACTGCCGTGCCAATAATTTGCATATCTGGATACAACGCCATTAAAAGCTGGACATCCTTCGATTGTGGGGTGGGGGTGCTCAATAAGGGTGATTCAGATGACCTTGTGCTAAAAATTATAAATAAGGTTAAAATTATAAATTCTGGAGTTTTGTAACGGTCTTGAGAGCATCCATAAATCAAAATATTTTTGCACTTGATTGAAAAATTTTCCTATTCCAAACGAAAATGGGACGTGTTTTACTTTCGTGCCTCATGGCATCATATTACCATGATCATTTGAAAATTCAAAACTAAGAAAAAAAAGTGACATTTTAAGGTGTCTTCAACAAAAATTTGTTCTACTGAAGCATTTGTTTATTTATTCAAATTATTTATTAGTTTTATTATTTAGAAAGCAATATATTATGTGAAGACGTGAATGCTTTTTAACTAAATTTCCTTTTAAGCAATACTCAAGGTAATTTTAGAGTGATAATTATAAAGGAAACATAATAAAAAAATAATTAAACGTAATATGATGCAGCTGAATTAAATAAATGTATCACATGACTCTTAAAAAATTGTATTTTTATTTTATTTTTATGCACACATTTTTAAAAATGATATGCAAAACACAAAATACTTTGACCACACGATAGACATTGAAATTTTTACTAAATGTGATCAAGCGAACATTCGCAAAAGCTCTTATTTGCACTCTGAAAAATTGACCTTAGAAAATTTTGTAACAATTTTTGTTTCTGAAATTGTCAAGTTTGGCTTTAAACGCAAACCTGAAGTTTCCCATTCGCTTTATTATTTTTATTTTATTTTATTTTTATTTTTTGCACGCTTTATTATTTTTATTTTATTTTTTTTTTTTTTTTTTTTTGTTATTCGTTCATCTCATTGCGTCCAGTAATCACGTGACACGTGATTCGCTTTCATCTACTTAATTTCTTTCATCGCGCAATTCTGGGGGAGGAAAAAAAAAGCTCGTCGAAATCGAGGTTTCATCGCTCTTTTCGTTCTTTTAATTAATATCTGCGTTGAGTTTATAGTGCATTTATGCCTTGGGAGAGGAGGATTTTTTGAGCAATTACATTGTTTATTGTTCTCAGTTGACTGTTTTGACGTCCTATGATTTTATTTTCCCCCCGCCTGCCTCTGCAGCACCACCGTCAACCGGCCTCACGATGCTGCTCCTCTAGCGAAAACCGTCTCCAGGTTGCGTCCATACCCTACACACACACGCATACATAGAGACACCTGTACACACACACACCTACACACACACTCATGCCGGCACACAGACACAAACACATACGCCTACATACACACACACGCACACACACACCTACACACACACACCTACGCACACACATATTCATGCCTGCACACAAACACACACACACTCGTGATTGCGAAAAACATAATTTGAATTCCAAGTGTCAAAATTCAAATTAATTTTTTTTTTTTTGCTTGTTGCTTTCCTACTATACGTTGAGCCTGCTGTCTTTAGAATTGTTTCTTATGCAATTGCTTATGATTTTCTTTTGATAGCTGAAAAAGCGGTTAAGGTCACTTTTCACTTCCCATATTACGGTTTAACAAGAGCTCCTTTTTTCTTCCTGTTCATATTCTATGTGAATGATTAGAAGCAAAAACATTCGCAATGCATTCCAACAGTCGCAAAGTTCTTTTTTGACTCGCATTACATAGGACTGCTGTGCGCAGGTAAAGGTCAGTAACGCAATGTTTTTCATTTTTACATTCATCCCCCCCCCCAAAAAAAAGGCAAAAAAAAAAAAGAAAGAAAAAGAAATCGGCTATGTTCGGTATGTTTCTCAACTTTCATTACGTAAGAAATCTATGATTAAAGCACCGTCAACAACGGCGTATAGCGACTATTGACTAACCATTGGGATGACTAAAAAAAATTTACCCAACAATTTGAAACAGTCTGTTGATTTTCAATGGTGAGAGTAGTAAGCCTTCTCGCGATTCTAAAACGGAACTATTCCTTCCTCTGAGATAATTTTACTCCATCAACACAAAAATATGACCATGAACATTTTCCTGCGCATTTGTCTGGGTGACAGGTCTTTTTATGACCAAGAAAGAACCTATCCCAAGGGATTTAGTTTTTGAAAATTGAAATTTTTAAGTGGCGGTTGCTTTCAGGGGTGTTTTCTGTGTGTGTGTGGGGGGGGGGGGGGCTCGTACTCTTTGGAGGGTCTTTCGGGGAGGGGGATATTACGTTCTGGTTCGAAATGAACATACTTACAAAACACAAAGTGGACTGTATAAAAGTTAAATCAACACACTTTATTAGTCGGAGCCACTACTCCTAATTAACTTCTAATAATACATATGAAGCCACTACTTCAAAATAAACAACGCATGAAGCCAATACTTCATTAGATGCAACAACACTTTTTGCAAGAAGAAAGAACACAACACTTATCAAAACTGTTGCCATAGAAAACAATTAAAAAATTAAACTTTTTACGAGGTAACATTTTTTGGAGGAAATACCAAACAGGGGTGAGCCACTGTTCTTGAGGCGCACCCCTGACCTAATAAGAGCATTGGAAGGAGAAATTAAGGACAAGACGAAACCAGAATTTTTTCATTGGGGTAGGTGTTAATTAGTAATAATCCATACTTCTAATGCATATTACAAGTAAGGATTGTCTGCAGGAATCAAGGTCAAGGGCTCTGGTGGGGGGGGGGGAGTTTTGGTCCTAAAAATCTCCTCCGGTTGATTCTGTGGGGAAAGAATCTTTATGACCGTGCAATTGTTACCGACCGGAACATTCTTAAGGAAGCTGAGGACACTCCAAGAATGCAAATTCTCGTTTCCAACAGTGGCCGAAGAATGCGGCGTCCACATGATTTTAATCTCGCAAGACCTAAACTATTCCTGGAGCCGTCTGTCTGCCTTGGCATTGCTCTGTTGGGCTGCGGCCGTCGTCTAGGCAACAGATTACTTTTTCGGACATGTTCGAAAGGATAGGCAGGAATTTCTTTCCCAGCCGCCGATCTGTGTCCGAAGTGACCTACCAAGAGCGGTTTTTTTTTTCTTTTAATCGATGATTGCGCATTCCTTGTGAGAATCGATTTGGGGAGCACGTGACAGCGATGCTGGAAGCATGCGGTTGTATAAATCCCGAGGAACCATGCGGGTTCTTACATTGGGGGGCTTTTAACCCTTTATTAGTCGGTGGGAAATAGAGATGTCATGATCGAACTGGTATAAAAGACTGGCTCCTCAAAATAAATGGTGCAGTACGATCTCCTAAAAACTGAACGACGAATGGTTTGGAATTTGGAACATTGCAGTCAGTGGCGGCTCATGGGAGGAGCCATAGGGGGTCCGGGCACTCTCACTTTTTTATCAGAGAAGACAATAATTTGTAACTTTTTATTTATTTTCATTTTTTTGTGCGTACGGGCTTGACATTAAAAAATCCACAGATTATCTGTTAAAAAGTAAAATTAATGAGGTGCAATTTATACGTTGCCGCGGATTATCTGAGCGATTGTGTGCGTGTTTTCCCCCCTCAACACCAACGCATTGAACCTTAAAATTTACAGCAGGATTCACAGAGACCGTTACCCTACCTGTATGCTGTTTATTTTACATAGCTTGAATGTTCTTATGTGATTCAGGCTATGTAAACTAAACAACATACAGTAAAGGAAGAAGCCTTCATTTGCTCAAGATTGGACCGTTCGCTCCTTCCTTGACTCTTTGTCTTCAAGTAATTAGCGTACTATAACGACAATTTAGGGAAGCAAACATTATTTTTTAGATTATTTTTATATTAGTTTTGAATATACTTTAAAAGTTCTTACTTCTTCACGTTCTTAATTTAGTTGCTAAAAGGAATTTAATTTTATTAATTTAACAAAAAAAAAAAAGAAAGAAAAGAAAGTTCAAATATTAATTTTTTTTCAAAAACCAGGGGGGGGGGGGCGAGTGTACCCATGATTTGGTCCCCTCACTTTTTCAAGGAACGAGCAGCCACTGATTGCAGTGATGCTTTACACATCTAAACAGAAATAAAATATTTTTTGATTAAATATTTATTAGCATATTTTCTTACTTTAATTTAGGTTTGGTTGATTTTCTTTTACATGACATTACTTGTCCAATGAAACATATTCAATGCACGTGGATCATCTACAGTCTGACCACCGATGATGTGGAAAGGCAAACATCCGGTTCACCGGCGGAAATGGATGCATCTATTAGTTTAAAGGGGTGGTAATCAGGGTTCGCCGATATATAACGGTCGATATATATCACAATATATATCCGATATTTATTTTGAAAATATCATGATATTTTGATATTTATATTTTCAACTACGGTATTTTCATTATAAAACTTATGTAAATCATGGTAATATTGTTCATTTATTATTTAAAATGACCAAAAAGTTGTGTGCTACATTTTAATGATGTGTTAATACATCATTAGTGTAATATTCCTTTAATATTTTATATTCATAAAATTATTAGCAATGTAACAATTTTGATTCAGATTAAAAGTGCCAAATTAAATATTAAATGCTGGTCCAAAAAAGAAAAAAGAAAGAAAGAAAGAAAATGTCTTATGATTATGCACCGATTAATGCATATTTTTTTACTACTGAATCACATAATTGTGTAAAAGTAGTTAACAGAAGAGAAATGATTAAAACAGCTAAATTGATAAAAAGGAAAAAAATGAGATATTATATATTAAAAATGAAAGAAACCTTAATTTTAAGTCTACATATTGTTTTAATAATGATACAAGAAAATGAAGAGTGATTTTAGAATGCATTTACTATTTTGAGGACTTTAGTTTGTAATGATTGAAAATATAATAAATAATATCCGATATACATCAAAATATCCGATATATATCAAAATATCATGATATTTTCGAACCCTGGGGGTAATTTGTTACGGATGTGCCCCTTTGCCTCTCAATTACTAATGGCAATTTGTAAAAAACCACTCTATGATATTGGAGACAAAAAGTTTTTTTTTTTTTTTTTTTTTTTTTTTTTTTTTTAAAGTTATGAAGAGAATCCAGTATGGGAAGATAATAACGAGTGGGACATGTTATTGAATTAGCCATTTAGCATATTTCTAAGAACTTTGAAGAAAAACCTCTAGTGTGTGTGTGCATGTTTGTGAATGTACCTAATCATACCAGCATATTGACAGTCTCTTCAAAAGCAAATGTGAAAACTTTTTTTTTGCTTTCATTCTCCCTCTAATTTCTAACAAAAGAACTGCGGAAGCCCGTATAGTATTCATACCTTATTTTCGTCGGTAAATATCCTGAATTCCGTGTATTTAAAAATTCCCTTAACGGTATCCTAAAACCTTAAAAAATGAATAAAAAATAAATAAATAAATAAAAACTTCCATTTTTATTCATTCGAAATATTCAAATCAAGAGCTTTCAAGTGACTCCGAACTCCTGTTTCTATATAGATTAAAAGTCACTCAATTTAAATATTGATGTTGCAGGAATAAATTAAAATGTACGTACCATTTTACTTTTAAACACGATTTTCCCAACACGCCAATTTTAAAAACTCGTGTTCCTTTTTCTAAAAAACTAGTACTTTACATATGACTTTGAAAATTTCACAACATTTTATTTGTAAGTTCATAATTATACTGAAGTGACATTTTGTTTTCAGACTCACCCTTTTTTCTAAACAGCTGTTTTATGGTCAGAGACTGTCTTTTTTTCATTTGAAAAGTAAACTGGTTAAAATTTAATAAATTATGAAACAAACAGCGTTACCTTAAAATTTTACTTCAGAAGGCTCTTAGATATCACTTGAAAACATTGTGAACTTTGTAAGTTTCTATCATAAAAAGGTTTTTGAGAAAAATGTTACATACAGTTTAGCTATTTAATATTATGCATATACAAAATACCGACCCCTTTTAAAATCAAAAAGAAGTACGCATGCAGAGTTGGGCAATTTTAATTGCATGAACAATTAAAGATTAACAATTGATTAATTCGTAAACGTAACCACAACAACTAACAATTAATCAATTGTAATTGTGGAAAATTACGGTTAACGATTAATTAATTGTTAATTGTAGTTTACTACAGTTAACAATTAATTGTTAATTGTAGTTTTCTACAATTAACAATTGTCAATTGTTTTGTGAATTTTAATTAAAACTAAATCTTTAAAAAAATACTGGTTTTGTATAATATTCTGTACAAGCGACAGGCCTACCTGGGACGTGGACGGGTACCATATAATTATCTATTTAAATACACTTGTTAGGAACTAAAAAAAGATCAATCGTCAACAGTAAGCAATAAATTATTTACTGCAGCATATGAATTTTCTCAAAAATCTTATGGCTCCAGCGAAATTTCATCAGAAAAGGTATATTTCAATTAAAAATTCAAAAACATTTTTCTTAATTTGTTTTTTTTTTTACTAATAAAAGTTTAAGGGGCATTCCACGGTATTTTTGACATTTATGTCGAATCCGTAACGTGACCTTTTTTGCCATAACTTTTTAATTTACTGTTTGATTAGCATATTATTTTATTTTGATCTTTTCCTACCAACACACCAGCTCAAATTAAAATAATTTGCAAATCAAACGGTAAATTAAAAAGTTATGGCAAAAAAGGTCACGTTACGGACTCTACATAAATGTCAAAAATACCGTGGAATGCCCCTTTAATAACATCTGAGAGAAATTTCAGAAATGTATCTTAATTATGTACATGATTTAAAATAAATAAAAATAAATAAATAAATAAAATAAAACAGAGGGGTCTCTGAGACCTCACGTCCCCAGTTATGTCCTTGTTTCTCACCTCCCCTGTTACGGGTTAAACTAAAACAATGATTTGCACAAACTTAAAACACTTAATTAAAACACAAACATTTAAGTGTGGAAAAAGTTTGCCTAGACGAAACTAGTTTACGCGGCGAGCAAGCAATCAGCACTGAACGAAAATACGAAATTGAATAATACTTTGGACTCTGTACCTTGCGCTGTACCTATTGATACATAAAGTTAATTGTTAGTTTTAATGGTTTCATAAAACAATTAAAAAATTAATTGCAATTATTTTAATTGTGAGAAACTATTAACGTACATTAATCCAATTTAATTAATTGCAAAGTGCAATTAATAGTTTAATTGCAATTAATTTAATTGCAATTACTTTTTTAATCAATTAACAAGGCAATTGAAAAAATAATTGATTATTGCCCAACACTGCGCATGGATGTAGCCAGGGCTCCCGTTAGGTAGAGGCAGGCATAGGCACAACAAGATAGTGGTTTTTGGCTGCCCTCCCCTCCCCCTAGTGCGGACCTTGAAATGAACTTATAGTCCTCCTAACTCCCTAAAAAACCCTTAATGCTATTTTTGATTAGATGAAAGCGAAAAAAGCGGTAATGTGACTCTCTCCTGGAAATTTTTCGAAATTAAGTCCTAAAATTGCCATTTTAAATCACTTTGGGTGATATTAAGAAAGAGTGTGGGGGTCAAAGGTTCTCTTCTAGGGAAGGGCAGTTGCCCCTTCCTGCCCCCTCTGGCTGCCCCCATGGAAGTACAGGAGCTGAGTCCCCCCCCCTCCCGTGAGCTTCCATGCAAATTAAGTCCTCAATTAAAGGGGCAGACATTTTGCTCCTGCTTTCATGTCCCATTCTTAAGTCTTCAATTCTCCTTTCGCTACGATCGGCCTCTCGCCAAGATCCCGATTTAGAGCCTCTAAATTTAGTGCCCACCATTTGTACCTTCCCTCCCTATTTTTGCTGCGAGTTAATTGGAATCGTCTTTTCGTTTTGTTTAGAGGGGCATTCCCGGGGAACTCTTCAAAACCAGAAGATTAATGGTTTTTTCTATTATAAGTTTCTAGGATCTTCACTGTCTCTGGTTCATCGGTTTGATGATCTTTGATTTTTTTATCCTTTGCTTTCATAGTTTCGTGTCACAGATGCAGGGGTGCCCCGAATTAAAATTTCCAGAAGGACGGAAATTGTCAATTTGCTACAAATTTCGCCAAATGATGATATGCCGAGTGGAGCTCTAAATTTCGCCGAATAACAATAATTTTGCCAAATAGAGCTCCAAATTTCGCCGAATGATGATAATTTTACCGAATAGAGCTTCAAATTTTGCCGAATGGAACTCCAAACTTCGCCTAAGGATGATAATTTTACCGAATAGAACTCCAAATTTTGCCGAATGGAACTCCGAATTTCACCGAATGATTATAATTTTTGCCCAATGGAACTCCAAATTTCGCCGAATGATGATTATTTTGCTGAGTGGAGCTCCAATTTTCGCCAAATGATCATAATTTAGCCAAATTGAACTTCAAATTTCGCCGAATGATGATTTTGCCGAATGATGTATAATTTTGCCGAATCGTTAGACAAAATTTGCGAATAAGGAAATTTTAGGGAGGTCCCGCGGTGTCCTCCCATCGGGCCACCAACTGTGCAAATGTTCTTTTCATCGCTTAACCCTTTGTACGTCCATGCCATGTTTGCAAGGGTGCCCCGCCCCCTCAGAGCAAGGGCGCATCCCTCCCTAAACATCGCGAAGATCCTCCTCCCAAAAAAGTTAAAAATACCCCTCAACACAACCCCCTAAAAATTTAAGGGCACAGTTTGCGCCATGACTCCCCCCCCCAGGCCCCAGGTGGGCACCCCTGCGTGTTTGAGGAATAAAAGCATGATTTTAAATGTAAAAGCGTCGACAAAACGAGATGTAGGTTAGGGATGCGTTGCTCATAACACACATATAGGGGGCAAGGGGGGCTCGCCCCCCCCCCCCAGAAATTAGAACTTCCTTGCTTTTAGCACTTTTTTCTTTGCAAAAATGTAAAAACATTTGTTCTCCAGCCATTAATGAATAAGTAATTAAAAATGTCAAATTGTAATGACTCTATAATCTGTCCTGAAATCTGCTTCCATGGGGAAAATATCCTACTAAACCATGGTTAAAATATCTGAGCCCCCCCCCCTTACAATTTTGCATATGGGCGCCCATGGTTCATAAACGAACAGGTCTAAAGGATAAACTCTTTAAAATGACAATGCAGTACGATCTCCTAAAAAGTGCACGGCCGTTCGATTGAACGATGTTATTTATTTCATGTGTAGTTCTGTCTCATTTATCTTCTTGGTTTAAATTCTTTTAAACATTGTATCTTTTGATATTAGTTTCATTTTACACATTCAAAATCATTTTTTACTTTATTTTCCCGTTTAAATGTTTTAAAGAACGGTATTCGGCGATTTTTTAAAATTTATATTTTTATGATCAATTTTGAAAATTTTTTCGCGTCAATTTTATTTATTTTCTTTATTAAATAAATTGCAATTATTTATTTTTGTACCATGCAATATTCGAACCTGAGACTTTTGGAATAACATGTCTTACCACTTGATTTCGAGAAATAGCTTACAAAATGAGTTATAATTGCTTTGTACATCTAAACCAAAATAAAATTTTTTTTTTAAATTTTTCTTGCTATATTTTCTAAGTGTTAGGTAATTTTAGTCGCTTTTCCTTAAATTTTTTTTACGAAACCAATGAAACATTTTAACTGTACGTGAGTAACATTTGTAGAGATTTCACTTCCGACTTTTTCAAATGAACGAGTCCAGCGTACGGAACGGGTGAAAAAATGAACGATCTTTTGATGAACGAACGGGTCGTTGAAGAGAACAACATTGCACATCTCTAATGTGGGGTAACTCGAGTGAAATCACCAAATTAAGTACGAATAACGATCCAAATTTCGATGAAATCATGGGGAAAAAAAGGGAAAATAAACTGAGAAAGCGGTTTGGAAGAAACACACATAGAAAAAGCAATGAAACATACTTACTAGAAAGCTTTAAAAATTTATAAAATAATAGAAAACACAATGAAACGTACATAAAAGAAATAATTAAGATGGAAATAAATTTTCTTTACTATGAACTTTCCGAAAATTTCCTTATTCGTCAAAATTATCACTATTCGGCAAAAGTATTATCTTTCGGCAAAATTATCATCATTCGGCGAAATTTGGAGATCTTCCACAAAATTAGCATCATTCTGCAAAATTTGGAGTCCCCCCATTCTGCAAATCGAGAATTCCTCCCTCCCAAAAATTTTTTAGTTCGAGGGAGGGGGGAGATGCGTTTTTCTGAAAAAAGCAATTTTTAACGTGCCTTAGTATTGTAGAGGTATCACCATCTCCTATTGCTTCATTGTTGAAAAAGAGTCACTATTTACTTAAGATTGGCAAACGAAACGCCAAGAAGACCGGGGATGCCACAAAATCCGTCAAGTCAAGAGTGTGCAAGCACTTTCCCAATCAAGATATTGCTCAAGGCCTCGGTGATGGCGCTCCAATCAAAACGAAATTTCGCTCGCAAGAGAAGAAAAAGTCGTCTGATATCACTCCCATTCATATTCATCTCGGCTGGCTGCGTGCGAGACGAATGCGATTCGCACTTGAAGACGAGGCACCAAAAATAAACCGCCGGATCCACGTGTCTCCATCCTTCGAGCTGAGCTGATTCAAGTTCGCCCGACGACAAGCGGGGAGCTTCTAATTGATGCTGAGCGCGTCTCTCCCTCTTCTTTTCTTGTGATGGCCGTTTTAGTACTCTGGAATTTATTAGCTACCGCTTTTCGAGCATGAGGGATGCTCAACTGTGTTTGTGATCCAAAATTTTCCATTATTCCGAAAATTTTGAACTAACAACACATTCTAAAAATGAAGAATTATTAAAAGAAAATTTAAAGAAAAAATATTAATTTGAATTTTGACATCTTGAATTCAAATTATGTTTTTCGCAATCACGAGTGTGTGGTGTATGTAGGCGTGTGTCTATATGGGAAGGGGGTATGTTTGTTTGTGTGTGGGGGTATGTTTATGTGTGTGTAGGCATGTGTGTGTAGGCATGTGTGTGTGTGAAGGGGTACTTGTATGTGTGTGTATGTATGCATGTGTGTAGTGTTTGTGTGTGTATGTATCTGTATGTATGTGTGTATGTGTTTGTGTGTAGGTGTATGTGTAGGCAGGTAAGTGACGCAACCTGGAGACGGTTTTCGCTAGAGGAGCAGCATCGGGAGGAACCGGTCGACGGTGGTGCTGCAGAGGGAGGCGGGGGGAAAATAAAATCATAGAACATCAAAACTGTCAAGTGAGAACAATAAGCAATCGTGATTAAAAAATTTTTTTTCAATGATTTGTGTATGCATATATAAAGATTTTTTACGGGGGAGGGGAGGGGTTCGAGCATTCTCATAGTTTCCGAAAATTTCATTGTCTTCAGAAAATTTTACTTGAGTTCACTTGCAACCCTGGAGATACTGGACTGACGATCAATTTTTCTTTAAATGTCAAATTCTGGAAAAAATACCGCCTCGTCCTCAATATTTTTTATCGGGTCCGTGATTTCGAACTTTTGCAGAGAGCAAAGGGTTTGTTATATAATATAAATATAAATTATACCGAAAAACGGCAAAACGGCAGAAAACAGCGCCCACTTACACGCAAATAGTACATCAATTTTCCTAACCGCTGATCCCTCTAAATAACGGACCTGCTTTTTATCTACCTGCATTTAAAAGAAAAAAAGTTTCGATGTTTTTAATATTAGGGCATTAAAAAAAACCCATTAATACATACTTTTAGATACCTTCTTAAGTTAAACCACTAACTTAAGTTAAAAACTCTACCAAATAAACATAAAGCTCTTAAGTTCTTTGAAAAAGATAAGTCATTATTTCTTTAACTAGAAAATCACCCGTCATTTTTCAGTTGAGCGCAGCGACTTCCTGTTTGGGGATGTTTTGATAGTTGAAAATTTTGTGTTGCCAAATGTTAGGCAAATCATCGTTCCTTCGCAAAACTACATGCAAAATTCAATAAACATTCAATAACAAAAATAGCTGTAGGTATGTGTGTGTGTGTTCATTGTACAAATTCAGTTTACGTCGGATCTTTGCTAAATTTGGCACATTGGCATTTGATGCTCAGGGATTAGCATATAAGATTTTTTTTTTAAATTAAAAAAAAAACTCCAGAGAGCTTGAAAAAAAAGTTAAAATTACGAGTCACATGGCATGTGCTGCGTTCTGTTATCCGGTATCGAAGAATTTTTTTTTTTTTTGTGGAAAAAAACAATTATATTATAAAAAAAGTAATTTAATGGATGTATGAGGTTGTTGTTTGTGTATGTTCCTCAAACAAATCCAGTGAAAATCGGATCGTTGCCAAATTTGGGACAGAGCTCCTTTGATGCTCAGGAATTCACATAGCAGGTTTTTAGAATTAAAAAAAAATCCAGAGACGTCAAAATTTAAATTTTGAGTTATATTAAATTGCTCTTTTCCACATCTCGACGGGAAATTTTACACAATTCTTTTTTATTTTATTTAACCCTAACTGTTGAATATACGTCACTTTACAACTCTTATTTTCATGCAACGCAGCGAGTAAAACATTTACGGAAAAAAAACAAAAAAAAAAAAAACTTTGTTTACAAAATGCTGGATCAAAAAACCGCATCTATGACGCAATTTCATCTACCTGCATACCGTTTATGCATCTTACGCGGAAGCCAATAAGCATTTCCGCGTAATGTCCCGCAGTTAACCCCTTGCGAACAAAACAAGCATTGGCAATGACTCGGCTCCCGACTGTGTGATGATCCCGGCAGCAACCTTGAAATTGACATTTTCTGCGCACAAAAACAACCCTTCGGGCGTGGAAATCTCTCCCAAGTAGACATCCAGCTTATCGACCGGCAGGCATCCGGATCAATACGACCGGACTCCGGGAAAAGGGAGATTTCTCTTGGTTGCGTCACCATCCACATCGCTATGACAGGGAATCCCGGATGACTCAAGAGAGTACTCCTCTTCATTTTCTCGGCTGTCAGAAAAAGCCCACTTATTTACGGTGGTAAATTGAGGATGTTTCGAGTTATTAAGACGTATTTATTGACTCTCGTGCTGTATACTTGATGGGCTGATAGATGCTCCTCGAAGCGAAGGATCAGTCATGGCAATTCGGTAATGAGGATTTGCTTCACATCCGCCCCTTCAGTTTGGGTTTTAATGACTCGTCAGCCTCAAAGAGTTAAGAATCATCTCAGCGTAGATTTACACAGGGCCGTGTCAAAGAGGAGGGTTTTAGGGGTTAAACCCCTCCCATTGGGGTAAACATAAAAGGTCAAACGAAGAATATGAATATTTGACTTTTTATCAATTTTAATGTGAAAGTTTGTGTGCAGCGCTCCTTAAAACAGAAAGAAAAAAAAAACTTTTTTTCAGGAGTTTTTCTGCAATTAGGTCATGATAAATTTGGCATTTGTTGCAGCTATGAAGATGCATTAGTGATTGTGTTTGGTAATGTTAATTTGCATTTGCAATAAGCTGTCTCTTGTTTAGTTTATTAAGCATTATTTCAGAATATAAAACATGATATGCATGCTGCATTATAAAGGAAAGTGTAGCCAATTTCTAATTCTAATTGCAATATACCCCATAGTAAACAGATTGGATTAAAAAGAAACGAACAAGTTTTCTAAAGAAACAAATAAGGTTTGATTAAAAAGAAGGTATATACTGTTGTCATTTACGCAGCCAGAATCATCCTTGGGAGGTAGCAGGATGGGGGCAGAGCAATCCTTACAGGCATAGAAATGTCATACTGGTATCGAAAATGTAACTTAAAACTAAAGTTTGTAAGGGATTGAACTCCCCCCCCTCAGATTAAGATTTACAATTATTAAAACCCCTCCCTTTATGAAAATCTGGACACGGGCCTGGATTTACAAGTAAGCTAAAGGAACTAATAAGGCCCAAGGACGGACACAATGGAGGGGCAATTGCCCCCTTCTTGAGCTCTGCATATTTTCAATACTTAAGTACCCAAAACATAATTTTAGACTTCAATAATATTACGAAAAAGAAGGTTCTCCTTCAGAATTTTTTCAGAATTCTAGTCTTGAAAACGCAATTGTAGTCCATCTTTTAACACTTCAGTGATAGAGATCGGTACTTTGTATAGAAAGTTTTTGGAAGTTCCAAAAACTCAATTTTAGACCATCTTAGAAGATATTAAATGGGATTCAGGGGGCTCTCTATTTAAAAATTTTAAATTGAAGTTCAAAAAAAAAACTTTAGGACACCTTTGATGACGTCAAGGTAATGGATGATATTCAACACACTCCTTTGAAATTCTTTAGCAATGGAAGCTCCAAATAATAATAATAATAATAATAATAATAATAATAATAATAATAATAATAATAATAATAATAAATAAAAGAAAAGAAACTTAATTTGAGACGATCTTCCACGATGTTAGAAGGCGGAGGTTTGGGAATTTATAAAAGGGCAAGTATCTGGAAATCAGTCACTCCCTCCTTGAATATTTTCTGGATCCGCCCTTGTTTTTTTATTGTTATTATTATTTATTTATTTATTTATTTTGAAGTTCCAGAAATTATTATTTGTAGGAAATAAAATTTAATAAATTTTTCTGGTTCTCTGCTCTCTGTTACCTTCCACAAAAACAAAATACAGAAAAAAAAGGATAATTTTTGTATAGTGCCTAGAAAGAATAGTGTGCCGATCGGCGCTTTTTCCCCTTCGATTCTTGAAGACAAAATGTATGAAAACCGCTAGATGGCAGTGGGGTCGAGGTGTACGTTCAATTTCGCGGTGTTTACATTAGCAGACGCGGGATTTTGTTACAATTTAGTTCCGCGTTTCTCTTTTTTATCTTTATTTCGTGAATATTTCATGAAACAGCGTTTAAGGCTTTTAATGGAGGCATCAAAGTTTAATATTAGAAGAAATAAAGCTTCATCTTGTATCGTACCAGGGTGCAAAAGTGGATACAAAACATGCAAAGAAAAAGTTTCGCTTTTTAAAGCTCCAGCAGATGAAGAAAAACTAAAGAAGGGGAACTCGTTAATTCCCAAGTTAGATAAAGTTTTTGATAAATATTGCTCAATTTGTGCTCTGCATTTCGAAAAACATTTTATTGAAACGCATTATAAGCATATTATAAATGGTGAGGAAGTTTTGATTCCTCGAGGAAAACCTTTTTTGAAAGATGAGGCGATTCCGACAATTTTCCCAAATCTGCCAACATACTTTACTAAAAAAATACCAAAGCAAAGGTCTATCAGGAATTATGCAGTTAAGAAAAATGTTCCCTGTTCGAAAAAAATAAAACTTGATCTTTCCGTAGATGAAACTGAAATAACCACATATAAATCTATTATAAATGAAATTGTGCATATTAATTTGCCTAACGAATATTGGGTTTGTATGAAATTTTAAAAATCTCCAAATATTGTAGTTTTTGTATATAATGAAAATTATGTGGAAAATAATATTGACGATAAAAAGATCATTATTGAAGTAGAAAAAAAATTACAAATCAATGCTACTACTTTAGTCAAAGGTGTAAAAGTAGATTATCCTGTTCTTAAATCAGTATCGGATGTCAGAAAACTTTTTATTGACGTTGACGCTAGAATCGTGTGCAATGGGATGGGTACATCAGTGGAATTCAAATTTGTGTTGCCTGTAATGAAACGAACTGAATATTTTGCTGATGGTTCATCTTTAAGACGCTGTAAATGTCAAGGTTTTGTATTGAGTGAAAAATTAAGTTGTAATTTTTGTAAAAAGGAACGTAAATATTTGTTAACACAGAGAGCTCTGAAAAACAAAAGAAATATAGCAAATTTACAAAGAAGTATGGTTGCGAAAAAAATTAAAAATATGCATCAAGTAACTTACCGTCTGAAGAAAAAATCAATGGATTTATCAAACAAATTAAAAGTTAAGGAAATTAAGAATAAGGCGAAACTTTCGAAACCTTTACAGTTAACAGCAAAGCAAAAATTAGCAATTGACGCTTGCGTTGCTGCATCCAATCGTAAAAGTTGCAATGGAATTTACTCATTGTTTCAGCATCAATGAATTACATTGTGATAGCATTTTGGATATGATTAGTTTCATCAATCCAGCAAAAATCCCAAAAGTTGATTGTTTACAACATCAAAATGAATTAACGCAAAAAATTGTTGTGCAGTTTATTATCACGAGGCTTAAACAGATAAATAAAAATCGTCAGTCGAAAAGAAAAAAAATCGCTTTTTTAAAGATGAGAAGAAATAACTGAAGGGTAATACATTAGTTGTCTATCAATTTGTAGACACAAAGACAAGGATGCTTTCGAAACAAAATTTTACACAATTGACTCTGAAAGTTTGATACTTATATTTTAAGGCAAATGTATTATCAATCGAGATGGCTTAGGGCGCCGTTTGTTGTTGTTTTTAATGCCACTTGGGAGACTCAAGCCCCATTCATGTAACTGTAAGTGACCGACCATAAGACTTTCGGACAAACAGAATTCACGAGCACGTAAGTTATATTTAAAATAAAAGTTTTTTTTCTTGAATTTCAGCTTTTTAAAATCCTGTACAAAATTAATAATTGTTATCGCGTCCCTCGTTATCGAGATAAAAGGTATTTAAGTCTCCCAAAATTTTTAGAAAAGTGGCAAATTTAAACACTTGGCGAGAGATTGAAGGTACCAATTTCTCACAGACGATTTCCTCCTCTGCATGTGGCAGGACATCCATATCTACAGAGCGTGAGAAAGATGTCTGTCCCCATCGAAACTCGCTAAATTTGGAACAACGAGACTCGCTTTTCTTAAAATTCCCATAGGCTTTAAAATCTCATATATCGACAACGGGAAAATATTTTTTGCGCCCAAAAACATGTATCACAATGTTCTTTTGATCGCTACTTATTTAGATTTTTTAATTGTAACACTGTCATGTTGTTTCCTAATTAAGGGTATTGAGATTCAGAAGCTGCGCTTCCTTTTATAAGAACATTTTAAAGATATCATAAGCAATGTTAGACAAAGGAGAGGGACGAGGAGGTTCCCCATTTGTTTTTAGTTTTTAAGGATACATTTCTTTCGCTATTTTACGTATGAGATAAAAGATAAAGATACATAAATACTTTTTTTGACAGTGATAGCGTCAGATTCAAAAACTACTTCTATTTCGAGAATTATCGACAACAAAACCGTTTGCTGACAAGTTCTAAAGAACGTTGTAAAAATACGCAAACTAGCAGTTTGACGTTGATGAGTATTACCGAAAATTCAACAAATAATCAAGCCAGCTGTTTGCCAATTGCAGTTATTTGCAAATTAGTATGTAGTTATATATGTGATCGGAGCAAGGGCCCAATTATTTTTTTAATGTAAGGAAAGTCCTTGAAAATTATTAAAAAAAAAAAAAAAAAAAAACCAGGTCGGAGTCGGTAGGTTTTCAAGCGACTCCGACTCTTCGACTCAGACTGAGAAGCCCTGATAATTTTAATTAGCTTCAAGAATTTAGATGCAGTTTTATTTTGTAACTATCGGTACCCGCACGACTTTGTCCGAAGGAAAAAATTAAAAGGTCATTTGATTAGCCTGTATATTTACAAATAATGGATGATGAATTTCTCGCCAATTGGCAATGTTCATTCGCTCATCCCATGTTACGATTCCACGTCAGGATAATTTCGTAATTTACTCGTCCATCTTATGATAATTCTGCTTCGGAAACTGTTTTTAAAATTTAAAAATAAAAAAAGAACAAAATCGAATTTTTGAAAAATTGCTTCGAGGTGCACACCCCCATGCTACAAACTAACTTTGTACTAAATTTCATGAAAATCGGCCGAACGGTATAGGCGCTGTGCGCGTCACAGGGATCCAGACAGAATTCCGGACAGAAATCCAGACAGAATTCCGGACAGAAATCCAGACAAAAATCCAGACAGAGAGACTCAGCTTTATTATTAGTAGAGAATAAGAGACGCGCTGTTATTGAATACTTAGGGGCCATTCATTAATTACGTAAGGATGATTTTGGCAATTTTTGACCCCCCTCCCCCATGTAAGGGTACGTAAGAATCCCCCCCCCCCCCATTCTTATGAAAGACTCCATTTCCTTTTTCAAAATGATAAAATAACAAATCTTGAATCGTTACATCACTGGAATCGTTATTAAATTCACATTATTAAATTAAACCTTTTGCGTAAAGAAATAGTTACTGAAAAGAATCTAAACTGAATGTTTTTTCGACTTTTTTTTTTTTTTTTTTTTTGATGGAATATTAATTACAAATAAAACATGCCGTACGCAATGCGACTCCTTTATTATATTTTACACTATAAATTCTTTGTAAAACAAATAAAAAAACATCTTATCCTAACACGTTTCTTACCTTCCAGACGCAAATGGAACACAATCTCTGCCAAATCATTTGACCGCGCAATTTCTAATGTGAAATATCGACTTGGAAAATATTATGTAAGAATGAGTTTGACCCTCCCCCCAAGTAAGGTACGTAGAGGCTTTTCCAACCCCCCTCCTCCTCGGGACCTTTACGTATTTAATGAATGGGCCCTTATAGTCTACTATTTTCATTGAAGTAAGGTAGTTTTATAATAAGGTAATAAGGTAATTTTATATGCTTCAAAAAATAAACGAACACCCATGTAACAATTAGCACTTATTACAGAATTTGTCTTTTGCGCAGAAATAAGTTTAATCCGAAAAACGGGGCTTTTAAACTGCGAAATCATCATGCAATCGCTGATTTAAAACGAGTCTGATTGAGGAGCATAACGTACTACTCGAGTGCAGCGCCACCTGGATTTTCCTCAGATCTGACCTCACTTTTTCCCCGCCGATCGGCACACTACTCTTTAATTTTTGTCAAGACGCATAGTAGGTGAACGAAACCTTGCACCACTCTTAACTGCGGAATAGGGAAGTTGCAACCGATTAAAAGTTCATATTTTGGCTATTGGATATTGTTAATTGACCCTCAAAACTAAAAAATTCACCATCGCCGAATTTTAAAACCCCGTGATTGATTTTTAATGAATTTTTAAAAATCCACGCGCAAAAGTGCGTTCTTCTGAAACGTCACGAGCTTACGTCACAGGGCACTAATGGGCAGCCTTCCGCCGAAGATCCCTTGTTTTAGTTAGGGACATTTTGAGCGCGGTGATATTTCTATTTTTTAGAAATTCAATAATCCTTTTGAACACGCTATGGAGGCCGGATTCGTTAAAGCACAATCTAAATAATCTTCCTCAAGTAACATCAATGATGATATTCGAATATTTTCGAGAGGATGAGAGGTTTAATGTTCCAGAAATGAGAGGAGTTAAATGCGAGGAGATAAGCCTTTTACGTTTCGTCTTCGAAGTCGAATGCACGTCCTTCGGTTTCTCCCCAATCGGAAGAGCGCATGACGTCACTTCCTACGCCATTTGACGTCACAAGCGCTTGAACTTTAAAAATTAATTTAAAAAAAAAACTACTTATCGTATCGAAAAAATTTTTCACCTATGATGTTCATACATGTTACTCTATCAAATAAAAGTAAAAGTGAAAAATCGAATACTTCCCTATTGTACACAGTTGTTGGTGAGAATCATATTGTTTCCTCCTTTGATACCAGTACTTGATAGCATGAGCAATTATTAGGTTCTGATATTGTTTCTATAAATATAGGTTATCGCCCCTGCAGTGTTGAACCAGATTCTTGCAGTCTGCTCCTTCATGAAATCAAATCTTTCGGTACTGGTGTTTTTGTTTTGTTTTAATAGTCAGAATTCAGACTAATTTCATATATTCTGAAGAATCTAGGGCCCCTGAAACGTTTTTTGTAGAAATTAAAACCTGATAATAGAAGTTATTTTTAAAAAATTCATAAGAATTTGTTGCCTCGCGTTTAGAGTAAAGCCCTAGATCGTAGCTTAAGTAGCAAACATCGAGGTAGCGAACACGTCCGCCATCCTTGGATTAAATGCTGCTTTCTTCATATGCATAGGCGACCATATGCGAAATTTTAAAGGGGGAGGAAGAGGGGGGCTCAGATATTTTCCCCGTGGAAACCGATTTCAGTGCAGTTAAGAGTTATTAAAAGTTGGCATTTGTTCGGAAAAATAGCTGGAGAAGAAATGTTTTCACATTTTGCAAGAAAAATTTACTAAAGCCAAGAAGTTCTAATTTAAAGGAGTGGGGGGGGGGGAGGGGCTTGAGTTCCCACTTGCCGCCCCTCCCCCCATTCCCATATAGGTGCCCATGCTGCAATGTCTGCTATAATAAAGTAACGTGTTTAGCTTTTTGATTGTAAATTAAAATGGAGTTAATAAGAAACCACAATCAAGAAGCAAAACACGGTCACCATAGCAGAAATAGGAAAAAAGCATCGTTTAACCCCAAAATGGCGGACGAATCACTACTTTATTGTACTATTCAGGGACTTAGTTCAGAGCAAAAAAAGATCTATGCCATTTGCACCAAGTGCCAAAGTAATATGGCTTCTGCTGATCACATTCTTAACTGTGTGAGATTGTCTAGGCAAGATCTTTACTCTCCTTACGCTGGACTTCTTCAGAGTCAACAACCTTCTAGATCTTATTTGACTTAGTCAGGGGATAGAAACAACAACAGAAGTTATTTTTAGCCTACTTTCGTGAGGAACACGGGAGCACGAAGAGAGGCTTGAAGTGTCGTAAAAACGTAGCAAAAGAAAAAAAAAAACAACTGACAAATAAAATGATTGGAAGTACAGCTATTTGAAGGGAAAATGTGTTCATCGGTATGTCCCCCCCCCCCCCCATTCTTTCAACCATTTGTGAGAGTAGTTCTAGTCAAACAAAAAATAGTTTTGTTATTATAACCAAGACACTTTGCTCGTGTGCTGAATTTTTTTTTTTTTTTTTTTTTTTTGAGCAATTTCTTGTTCAGTTTTGAATTTTGTAAAAAATCTATAAACTCAATTTGCTTCGAAAATATATTATCATGAACAGCTTATGACGTCGAAAAAAAAAAAGAACAGGCTTTTTTGATTTGATCATTGTAAGGATTCTCTTTGAATATGGAAAGAAAAAAAAAATAACTTTTGAACCTAAGGGAAAAAAAATTTTATCGAAAACACTATAAACGCAAAAAATTCCTTTTAGCACTAAAAAATCAGGAGAGTAACCATCTACAGTAATTCATGTTTTTAGTTTTTTGTTTCAATACATGGAAAAAGGAAGTTATTAATAAAAATCAAAATAAGTTTTCCCTAAAGGTTTAACATTAACGAGGTAGAGTTGATTGATTCCGTAAGTTTAAGGCACTAATTTTCTCTCCAAAGAAGGAGCTTTAAACGCTTGTATTTTGTTATGCAAAATATTTATTTCTGTATTTTTTTTTCTAATTTAGTGCTTTATTTTTTTTATTTATTTAGTTATTTATTTATTTGTTTTGCTAACGACTAAAAATTAAAATAATTTTCTTGCGGTAAAACTTAAAATTAGATGACTTTGCAGAGCATCGTCTAGAAAAATTTCCTCACTTAATAGTGCATTTATTTTTATTAATTAATGTTTTTATCATTTGTTCCTTCAGACTCAAAAGTATACTTTTTTTTTTTCATTTGAGCACTTAAGACTTCACCCGGTGAGTGTCGTTCTTCTCCGGTAATTGGCAGGAACGAGTCACGTGACGTTTTAAATGTCATTGAATAACTTCAGCAAAAACAATTACACAATCTCGTTTTACAAGTTAAAATTCATCGCAAATTCAGCCTCATTTTTTGACAGAAAAAAAATTGAAATTTTTATCTAGAACTTCAAGGGTTTTAAATTATTAGCTATCTTTGAAATTCTGACAAAATTACGCCATATCTACTTTTTCCCCATTTAACCGTTCATAAATGTATAACAGCAAAATAAATTTGCAAAATTTTAAGCTATCAATACATCCAAGTTTCAAGAAAATATCTCAATTTGTTCTACAAGAATTTTATTTTTCATTTAGCATTTCGTCTCTGAACTTTAAGCACTTGGATATGGTAATTGTGAATGAGGCTGTGTTACAGTTACGTGACCGCTTGGCAAGAATGGTAATAATTATCGGAGTTGGTGAATTTACTTTATATTTCAGTTAAACGTCTAATGCAATTTAAAGGCTTTTTAAATTTTTTGACGGCTTATTTTACATTTTAATAGAACTTTTAGTGGTTTCCGTGATCTAATTTATTTAGTGGATTTTTCAGTTTAATGGAATATCCTCGAAAGGATAAGGCATCAAGATTTTTGAACAGTCGCTGCGAAAACGCTACTATAATTTTACCTGCTATAATAACTGCGCACATACGTGTTGAATATTGTAAAATTGGTCTATCTCCATATTTTTAAGGGGTTACAGTATCTCAAAAATGATGAAATGACCGAAAAAAACTTGATTGCTTATTTCAAAACTAAAAACTATTCTGAACACAGGGAAAAAGTTTCATTGCTTTAGTTCAAATATTTAAAAAGTTATGAGTGGTTTTAGGCCATGCTCGCTATATGTTCTTATGCAAAAGAAAAACTTCAAACTGCTTTTTCTCGATGATGGTATTTTTGTGTTTTCATGTCATTGGAATCCCTAAGGATTTTTTTCGATTAAAGATACAGCTTTAAAGTAATACTTTTTGCAATTGGGATAACATATTTGACAAAACTGTGCATTGGATAAGCATTTTATAAATTACTCAAATGTTTAGAGCATGTTAAATCTTTAAAAACCAATTTGTTTAAAAAAAAAACTTTGATTTTTTACATAATTAATCACAGAAAATTTTCTTATAAACTCATAAGCAAATGAATGCACAGATTTTTAAAGATGATTATAGTGATCGTTTAACAAAAAAAATTTTTTTAATTAGTGCAAAAATAAAAAAGCTTTAAAGATTTCAAAAAATTGAAATTTTCTTCAATTTTTTGAATTCTTAAAACAATTAGGCAATATTTTTAAATTTTGAAAATAAATTATTGATTAAGAAATAAGTATGCATGTTATGGTTTCAAAGAAATATAAAATTTACTTAAATGTTTGAAAGATACTATGACTCCTTAAAATGCTTATTTATTGTAACTTAATTATTCTTTGTAGTGTCACGTGAATTTCAGCTGTGAGAATTATTCTTTGATATTTCATTCAGTTGTCGCACTTTCTAAACTATTTGTTTTTACTCTGTACACTTTCATACTGCAGTTCTAAAATAATTTTTGCAGCAAATTACGTTTATTAATTGTTTATAAATGTATTCATCTTAGTTTCTTGTTGAAGATACGCTTAAAAAATATATTTTCAAAAATATTTTTACCGTCTATCAATCGGCAAAATTTGGCCGATTATAAATAATCGGCAAAGTGACCGATTATGAGTGATTAATCAGTACAGTGAAACCTGTGTAAGTTGACCTGCAGTACTTTGGTGGTCAACTTATAAAGGGGTTAATGATTTTTTTTTTTGTAATTCTTGCACCATGTATTCATTTTTTGACTAATTGACACCTATGTTCAACTCACTTTCATTGTTTAGCATTACTTTGAAGCAATAATCTAAAATGTTATTCAAATATTTTTAGAGATTATTTTCCCAGAATGATGTATAATGTGTCACGCAAATTTAAAATTTCAGTAAATTGATCAAGAAAAAAAAAAGTCTTATTGTTTATGAAAAGTTACTCATTTTACATTAATAGTTCCTAAAAATTTATAGCTAATCAAAAATTACAAATTTTTCGCTGAACAACAAAAGAAAAACAAGTTTGGAGAATAAAAGGGTTCTTAGTAGTTTTCTCATGTGGTTAAACTCAAAAGGAGGTTTAGTTATGCTGCTGTTTCATTTAGTTGGTAAAATGCTGGTCTGGTATCAAAAAATATTCTTGGAAAACTATAAAATAATAATAATAATAATAAAAAATTTGATAAATAAAATTTAAAAAAAGAAACCAAGTGGTCAACTTACAAAAGGTTTTTTACAATACTCCAAACCAAACTTGGTGTTCATTAGTGGTCAAGAAAGACAGGTGGTCAAGATAGAGAGGGGGTCAAGTTACAGAGGTTTTCCTTCATTATATAAGATAGGACTAATTCCGTTCCTGACAAAAGCGGTCAACATAGACAGGTGGTCAACTTACAGAGGTGGTCAACTTTACAGGTTTTACTGTACTGCCAATTAATCGATGCATTCCTAGCTCACAGGGAGGCGTCCCTGAACCCCGCTGACCCCATCTCGTGAACATTTGAATTAGTCAGAAACGGATCAAATTAATTTAAAATTAAAAACAATGAGGTTAATAATTTTTGCATTAACTAAACCAAACGTGTATTGTGAAAAAATAAATACTTTTTCTAAACGAAACGCGGGAATATGTGTTGACAAAAATAGCATCCCATAAGCGCAAGGACAATACTGTCATCTCCAAACGTCTTGTGCCACACGCCAGTGTTATCATAAGTAGGTCAATGGTTGGCGCGCAGAATTTGACATCTCGCCAAAAAATGAATTCACTCTATTGTTTTCAACCTTAGAAAAAAAAAAAAAAAACCGCACATTTTAAAAGAGAGGTATGATGGCTCTAAGAACAGAGGTGGTTCCCTGTTTCGTGCCAAAAATAAGATGGCGGCTATCCTTTCAGTCGATGATAAAAAAAAAAAAAAAAAAAAAAAAAGGAACCTTTGAACTTGAAAATGTGGAAAGCTTGAACAGTTCCCTATTTATGCATTACAAGAATCAAACATAACAATCACTATGTTTGTTTTTTTTGCTTTTTATTGTTTGAAAATGGTTATTTATAAAGGACAAAAACTAATATTATGCTAGAAAATCGCCCGTCATGGTATGACGGGCCGCAGGGCCGGCACTAGTACTTCTGCCCAGGCGATATTGAAAAGTGCCGCCCCTCCCCTCTATTCAATAATAATATTATAAAACTAGTGGTACCCGCACGGCTTCGCCCGTAATAGAATTAAAAGGTCTTTTGGCTCGCCTGTATATTTACAAATGATGTGTAGTAAATTTTCTCGCCAATTGGCTTGTGCCCACGTTACGGTTCCACGTTATGATAATTTCGTATCTCGCCAATTGGCTTGTGCCCATGTTACGGTTCCACGTTATGATAATTTCGTAATTTATTCGTCCACCTTATGATTTTTTTTTTCTTAAAATTGGAATAGAAAAAGAACAAAATCGAATTTTCGAAAAATCACTTCGAAGTGCACACCCCCATGTTACATACTAACTTTGTGCCAAATTTCATGAAAATCGGCCGAACGGTTTAGGCGCTATGCGCGTCACAGACATCCTACGGACATCCTACAGACATCCTACAGACATCCAGACATCCTCCGGACAGAGAGACTTTCTGCTTTATTATTAGTAAAGAAGATAGTAATATATTAATAAAAAATTAAAGTGTTTAAAATTAAAGTGAGTTTCTAGTCAAATTCCAAACGTGGTTTTGCATATTTAAGCACTTTATTTTTTTTTTAACATTAAAGTAGACATCTTATGGCACTGAAACAGATACTAATATTTTCAAAAAACTTTTAACTCACGCAATTTGCTGCCTTCAAAATTAAGATGAATTTGTTAAATTCCCAACTGTTGTCGCGAAACAACTTCAAACTCTCTTCTGCCACGCGGTTATAACAGATACATGAAACCAATTAATTTATAACATTTTATTGAAGAAAAATTATAAACTAAAATGAACGAACATAAATTAGAATCATAACATAACTAACAGAACACCTGAACATAAATTCACTGGGTATATACCAAACTGCATGGCTAATACTGTTGCCATTTTTAAGAACATAAGTTTTTCCACAACTGTTTTGCATATCCAGGCACTGGCACACACTCAAAATTATTTCTTTTTTAGCACTGAAGCAGTGAATCTTATGGCGCTGAAACAGATAGTCGACTCCTGCTTCAACGCGATTCAACTCTCGCGAAATGGCTATAACACGAGTTTTTCACCAGTAACGAATTTTCGAATTAATGCAAAGTCCCCACCCGCAAAACCAACATTTTCGGAAAGAAGTACAGTAAAACCTGTAAAGTTGACCACCTTTGTAAGTTGACCACCTGTCTATGTTGACCGCTTTTGTCAGGAACGGAATTAGTCCTATCTTATATAATGAAGGAAAACCTCTGTAAGTTGACAACCTCTCCATCTTGACCACCTGTCTATCTTGACCACTATGAACACCAAGTTTGGTTTGGAGTATTGAAAAAAAAACCTTTTGTAAGTTGACCACTTGGTTTATTTTTTTTTAATTTTATTTAGCAAATTTTTTTTAAAGCTTTCCAAAAATATTTTTGATGCCAGACCAGCATTTTACCAACTAAATGAAACAGCAGCATAACTAAATCTCCTTTTGAGTTTAACCACATGGGAAAACTACTAAGAACCCTTTTATTCTCCAAACTTGTTTTTCTTTTGTTGTTAAGCGAAAAATTTGTTAATTTTTGATTAGCTATAAATTTTTAGGAACTATTAATATAAAATGAGTAACTTTTCATAAACAATAAGATTTTTTTTGATCAATTTACTGAAATTTTAAATTTGCATGACACATTATACATCATTCTGGGAAAATAATCTCTAAAAATATTTGAATAATATCTTAAATTATTGTTTCAAAGTAATGCTAAACAATGAAAGTGAGTTGAACAGAAAGAGTAGGTGTCAATTAGTCAAGAAATGAATACATGGTGCAAGAATTATATATATATATAAAAAAAACATTACCCCTTTATAAGTTGGCCACCTGTCTAAGTTGACCACCAAAGTACTGCACCGCAAGTGGTCAACTTACACAGGTTTCACTGTATCAGCTTCGTTATTTCAACTAAATATTGATTTCGGGAATGGACTTGCAAACCTTTAGCATCCTTGACAGCGGAAGTTCCCACACCATGCTAGTCTACAGAGCGCTTTGTTAGTGTATCAAATAACCACTCGGCACATTTCATTTACAGTCGGACCTCCATATGTCGAAGTAGCAAATTTCCGGAAAAAAATTCGATACATAGAAATTTCGATATATAGAAACAATCTTATTTTATCGTATAAATCTCCTAAAACACTAAAATTAAAGCTAGTTTTCGTGTATAAAACCCAATTTCTAGTTTATACGAGCATCGGATTAAATGAAAGTTGAAAAATAAAAAATAAGGAGGGGAGGGGGGGGGGGGGGGTTCGTTTTGACAATGTAATCGAGAGAAAAGTAAAAAAATCAATCTACTTAACTTGAATGATTTTTACTGAAGCTAAAAAGACTAGGAATGATAATCAACAAACAAAAGGGATGACTTGAAACTGATTTTACAGTGTGTTACTGGTTACAACTTAGATTTGAAATAAACTTGAGGGAATTTAAGAATTCCAGAACGGAACAACGACCTATCTACACAGTCCTCAACCCTAGATTCTTTATGAGTTTCGTAGCACCTTTAGTAAACATAATTTCTCCCCTAATTTTCATTTTTCATGAGACAAACAGTCTGAAGTGGAAAAAAAAAATCTTCGAATGTCTCGAAATTTTTTTCGATGTATAGAGATTTTTTCGATATATAGAAACAACTCTTGTACGTAATGAACATAGAAATTTTCTGGGATTTCGATACATAGAAAATTTCGATATGTGGGAAAGTTTGATATATGGAGGTTCGACTGTATTTTTCTCATTCTAAATATTAAAGCTTATAAAATGGCACCTCGTCGCGCTGTTTCATCTAAAGTTTGTGAAGCTGGAAAGAAAAAGAGAAAGTTTCTGACAACTGAAAAAAAGCTAAAGATTTTCGATGGTTTTGAACAACTGAAAAATGTGTTGAAGGCAGCACGACAATAATCATAAGTGAAACTTCCATACGTACATTTTAAAATGAAGAAAAAGAAATCCGTAAAAATTCAGAACTAATTAGTTTCAATTTCGAAACTCAAAGAGTAATGTCTAAGCAAAGTAAATTCGAAGAAAATTGAAGCAGCTCTTGTATTGTGGATTTAAGAGACCAGGAAGAGAGGTGCACCGCAAGGGGTCAACTTATACAGGTTTCACTGTACTTGTTCTCAGGAGCCGGGCCTGATGACGGGTGAAAATTGCTCTCTACATTTGAACGAAGCAACTGCCTGTTTATTGATATTGTGATAGTTGAAATTTTAACCCTAACTCCAGTGGATTAACCCTAAACTCCAGAAGGTAGCGTTCATTGTTGACCACTTTTTCTTTCCTTCATTCTCCTAAAATGAGTCTTACCAGTAAAACAGTTGAGTTACCGGATCCAGTTAAGCCTTGTCAAAATAAAGCATTTCCCTGCATGTCAAACATTACCAAAAAATATTATCAAATTATCATGTCGTGGCGAAAGTTTCATTGTTGGTGACGTCAGAGCGTTACTCGATTAGTGAATTCGCTTTAAAAAAAAAACGACACCCTGATTTCCGACCTTCCTCATAACCTTCGTTTGTCAGAAAATTCAGTTACATGTTGATTTTTTTCAAAATAACCATGAGCAGTAAATGTGATTTGAATTTCTCAGAACGGACTTAATGCTATTATTGTTATTGTTTTCCAGCAACATCGTTATTTACGCAGACTGGTAAAAAATCTCCGACGTGAGGTCAAATTTTTTCTGCCGGATCAGCGGTTGGGAATGCCAGCATCTGTGGTATCGACTTTATGTCGAAGAGGGAAGTGATAAATAAGTTTATTTAGTCTAGTCATGTTTGCGTGACTGACAGTTGGATTTGATGTAGAATGCCAATTTCTCTGACCTCAGAAAAGCACCAAAAAAAAAAATTAAAAAATAAAAAAAATAATAATTTGAATTTTGACATCTTGAATTCAAATTATGTTTTTCGCAATCACAAGTGTGTGTATGTAGGCGTGTGTGTTTGTGTGTGGGGGTGTGTGTTTGTGTGTAGGGGTATGTGTATGTGTGTGTAGTCATGTGTGTTTGTGTGCTGGCATAAGTGTGTGGGTAGTTGTGCATATGAATGTGTGTATGTGTGTGTGGGGGGGGGGGTATGTGTATGTGTGTGTGGGCATATGTGTTTGTGTCAGTGTGCAGGCATGAATGTGTGGGTAGTTGTGTGTATGTGTGTGTTCGTGCGTGTGTGTGTAGCTGCGTATGTATGCGCGTGTGTGTAGGGCATGGATGGAGATGGCTTTCGCTCTAGGAGCAGCATCGTGAGGAGCCCGTCGACGGTGACAGGGTGCGGAGGGTGGCGATGGGAAAATAAAAAGATAGGACATCAAAACAGTCAAGTGAGAACAATAAGCAATCGTGATTGCTCAAAAAAAAAAAAAAAAAGTAGATAGAAATTATTAGTTATAAAATAAAATGCCAAAATTTAACAGTAGTTCAGGGCTAAATTTGCACGACAGCTCACTGGAAGTCAGCTCCTTCACTTCTTTTTAATTTAAAGTAAATTTTTTAGTTTTTGCCGGAATTCAACCTATTTAAGCACGAAAAACTGTTTTGAAGACTATTATAGCTTGCTAGACTAGCCGGGTTTTCATACAAAACCCTTGGCCGGTTTACTTCATGTCCTGGTAAAAGATAAATTTGATTACAGTTGACCAAAAAAGTCTGAAAATAATTAACTGGGAAGGATTATCTAAGATAATTACTTTGTCGTTTGAAACATTGACCTGAAAAATTAATATCGTATTTGCTTGTGGTCTATTTAACGGAAAGCGGTCGTTTTGTCTTGCACGTGACGCTTCATATATTTCATAAAAAATAATAATTTAAAAGGATGATAAACAAAATTTTGTTGCTTAAGAAATCATCAACTCATGTGTGATTTCTTAAGCAAAAACTTTCTTCAAAAATTATTTCTTTTTTATGAAATATAGGAACCGTCACGTGCGGGACAAAATGACCATTTTCAATGGAATGGGCATATACATATTTTTTTTTCAATGGTTTAAATAATTATTACTAATGAGATATGTTTCCTTCACGTTGGAACTATAGCTTTCAAAACCTACAATTTGTTTCGTCATTGCTGTATTAATAGAGCAAAAATATTAGCTTATTCATAAGCAAGTTGCCAGAGGTGGACTTTGGATGTCCCGCACGTGACGCATGCAAATAAATTTTATTTTAAATAACAAAATTGTTCAATAAAAATGTAATTGTGTCAGGAGTATCTTCGTATCAAATGTAAATATTAAAAAAAAATTCTTACTCCAGTTTCATTAAAATATTAAGATATATGATGAAATGTTAATGAAATTTATACGTATTTTTGTCCCGCACGTGACGGTGGACTGGACCTTGCGAGGATTTTTACAACAAGATTAAGACCAAAAAGGATTTTCTAAAAAACTAAAAAAACTCGCCAATGAAAAGTACATGTAATTATTGTTCAATTTTTATACCTCTTTAAAAGTTTCTTTTTACTAAAAGAACTTGTAAATATTAACATGCAAGAAATAAAACTTTTAAATTCACCTGCTTGTGTCATTTTTTGTTACCCTTGTTTTAGGTTCATAATTAGTAACCATTTATTCACAACATTAAGAATGAGCTGCCTTGTAAAATACTCTAAAAGCCAGTTAACCCTTTTGAATACTCGTGCCCGGGGGAGGGGGCATTCCGGTGTCCCCGTTGAACATTTCAGAAATCTAGAAAGCCTAATTTTAGCTCTTGCACTTATTTTGTTAGAAATTACGCTTTGCATTAGTAGCTTCCATTTCTTCGACGTTTAAACCCCGTTGTCAAAGAAAAAATTGCTTTTTTAAAAATTATTTATTATTATTACTTCAACTTTAAATAGTTACATTTTGTTTAATAATAAACCAAAACTACAGCTCCACTAAAACTGGGGAAAAAAGCATATGGGAAAATATTTCAATTTTTAACTAATCTTCACCTTGGGCTTTTTCTTCTTTTTTAAATATACTGATAAAAACTCGCGCATAAGATGGAAAAGAGTTGATTGCTCTGCGTGCCGCCACCGTCCGGTCTCGCAGAGGATATGTTGGTCAGTGGGTAGGATCGTTCGTCGGAGAGAATTTAGAGGAGATGGGAGGAGGAAGGTGTGTTTGGTTGCCATCGATCGGGACTGAGTTGGAGAAAGGTAGAAGGTTTAAATGGTGAGGTCAAGATTCATTCAGACAGAAATTCAAGGCGGTGTATTCGCTGACGCACGCAAACAAACATATGTACAGTACAACCTCGTTTATCCGGAGCAACTGGGACCAAAGGCAAGCCGGATGAACGAAAGTCCGGATTATCCAGGTAAAACGCAAAACACATTTTTAATTATTTTATCGCAGCAAAAAACAATGCTTTGTAACAAAATTACAAAGTCCGTTTCTGGCAAATATTTTATCATTTATAGTTCAATTGCGGTGGTGTCAGGCTGACGTTCCAAGTACGCGATCTTGTTTGTTGAATCTTTATCTTCCTTTACTAATAACAAAGCTGAAAGTCTTTCTGTCTGGATCTCTGTCCGGATATGTCTGTTTGTCAGGATCTCTGTGACGCGCATAGCGCCAAGACCGTTCGACCGAGTTTCATGAAATTTGGCAGAGAATTAGTTTGTAGCATGGGATGTGCACCTCGAAGTGATTTTTTGAAAATTCGATTTTTTCTTTTTCTATTCCAATTTTAAGAACATTTTCCTGAACAAAATTATCATAAGATGGACGAATAAATTACCAAGTTATCATAGCGTGGAACCGTAACATGGGCAAGCCAATTGGCGAGAAATTCACCATACATTATTTGTAAATATACAGGCGAACCAAAAGACCTTTTAATTTTCTACTACGGGCAAAGCCGTGCGAGTACCACTTGTAAAGTAATAATACTATATTTCATTGTACGTACTATGCAGGAGTTGTACGTTTAATCAAAATAAAAACCAAATGTTTGGCGTGCTTATAGTTTCATTCTTAAAATCATAATTTAAAATATAATTTACTAGCTATACCCGACGCGCTACGCCAACAAAAAAATACATCATTATACTGATTTTCATTACAATCGGTTGAACGGGGCAGAAGTTGCTACTCTGCAGTGCTGTGGCTTCAATGAGCATATTATGCACCTTCTCCGTGGAAAAATACATATATATAGCAATTTTCATAATAATCGGTCCAGGTATCACGTGAAGCCGTGACTATACTCAAATTTTATAATCACGCAGTTTGCAAGATCAATCCATCGCTAAAAATATCAAATAGAAAAAGTTTTAAATCCCCCCGTTGCATGAAAAGCCATAAAGCAATAAAGAAAGAATTTATTTGTTCAAACTCAAGAAAAATGGCAACAGCTAACTTCTTATCAATGAGATCTTTCACGCGAATTAATTTCTGCAGCCGATAATTTTATTCGTATCTATCCAATGGATTGTGACTTAAATTGGAATAAAAAAGGAACTATCGATCAGATTTTTTTCGAACTGGTCTATAAACATTTCCAGTACCAAAAATAACAAACGGTGAAAGTTTCAGCCAAATCTGCCGGGTAGTTTTTGAGTTCATGGATGACATACAGACAAACATTCATTTTTATATATATAGATGTAAACATAATTTTTTTTTAACTCTACAAATTTGATCCTTATAAACCTTAGATCCGGATAAACGGGGGGACTGATAAACGAGATTCTACTGTGGTTAATTTCTAACAATTTTCTTGACCGAAAATTACGCCTACATCCTTTTAGTGGCTAAGAATAAGAACACAACTGTTTGCTATAAATTTGCTGCCTGTCAATGCAGCTTCAATTGTTTTATAACGAAGGCTTCGTTACAGTAGCGTACATAGACTTCGATGCGCCCCCTCCTATAGGATATATATATTTTTTAATTTTATCATAGTGTTATTTTTTCAAGAGCGTGCGCCCTCTCTCGCCGCGGGGATGCTATATACGCAACCTCTTCGTTAGGTTTCGTTATAGTTCTTGAAGTAAAAAATATTAAGTAGATAGATAGGTAGATTGAAGTCCTGCTTATTCTTGTTATTAATAAATTGTATTTGGATTTACAGGAATCATTGAAAAACGCGTGTAATCTAGCATAATCCACCTATATAATAATAAAAATGGGATTTACTACCGGTGCTAAGCCCAAAAAAATCTGCAGCTGAATTCAAAAAGAGAAACAGCGTTTTAAAGTTTTACGCCTGCATATATTTGATTCAGATTCCACTTTTTCATAATGCATAAAAAAAAAAAATATTTCCCATTCACGCGAATGACCATAAAACATTAGATGCAAGTAAAATATAAAAACCTCCTCGTGACAAAAAAATTAATTTTGAAAAAAAAAAAAAAAAAAATGTTGATTTTTGTGTTTAAGTCCTCTTTTCGCCGTGATGCATGATCATCTAAATCCTTTAAACTGAAGACTTCATTAAAAGAGAGAATTTCTTTCTCTATCAGGAGATTTTAAAGAATCAATGTGCCAAAAATTTTCTGCGTTGATATTTACTACATTTAACATTTAGATGAAGCACAAGTATTACAATTACATAATTTTAACACATGCTTATTTTATTGATACAAAGTTTCCATCTGTTTTCGTAGAAACCAATTTCTGACTATTTACCTCCAAATCAGCTATTTTCGAAGATTTCAAAACATAATTTTCAATTCGTAACTTTGAACATAACGGGCTGCATGAATCAGCTTCACGGGCCGCCCTTGTAACTTGCGGGTCGTGGGTTTGGCAACAGTGCACCAGTGCAATGATTCTAAACCGGTGGCACTCATATCGCTAGGGGGTGTATGTAAGAGGTACGCGGTTAACTTACAAAATCATATCGATAAAGCTGAAATGAATCGACAAACCTTTGAGTACTTAAGTCTTGCAATATTCTGTTAATTAACTTCAGGACTGGTATTGAAAAAGAAAAACAAACAGTGCTGCGGAGTCGAAGTCAAGCTGCCGGAGTCGGACTAATTTTGGGGTACAAGAGTCGGAGTCGGGAATCGAAGGTTTAAATTTCAAGACTTAGAGTCTGTCATTTCCCGCTATTTGCGCAACTCTGCTAGTGCTTGCGGAGTCAGAGTCGGAGTTGAAGGGCTCTCTAAACTGCATGGAATATGTCATTTTTCCTCTGACTCCGCGCAGCCCTGACAACAATGGGGTTGTTTCCTTCAGTCAAAAGTACTACTTTTAGTCACTAAAGTTGATAGAATAAGCAATAATAATAACACGGGCCCAGAAAATACTTTCATTTTCCCAACAGTTATTTTTCAATTAATTTTTTTAAATGTCCGATTTTTCATACAAGGCGTGGACTTGATGACGTCACAAATGATGCCCTTTGCCGCATCTTCCTACCGTGATTCCACGTTATGATAATCAAGGAGCGAATTAAATATTGCGCTCTACGCTTGCTATCAACCACATTGTTTCCAATACACGTGCGTAAAGATGCGAATTAAATATTTTGCTCTGTGAATGGCATTTCATCATTAGTGATGTCATTGGCAGAAATATAAACAATGAAAGCCCACAGATTTAAGCATTCTTTTTTTAAATATTAAACTGAAGCAAATTATTTAAAAAATGGTCCGATCCTACGTTTTTAAACATGCTCCTTCAGAAAAAAAAATACTTTTAAATTTTTGGAAACTACCCCATTACTAGCAGACCTGTCCCTTCTGGGGTTTATGACAACTGTTTTGAGCGGGAAAAAGTTCTTGGATTCAGCTTACCTGAAGGGCAAGTATATAAACAAACATAGACAATGCTGGAACTAAGCATTGCTGAACTTCGTTAACAAAAACAAGAGTATTCCACAAACAAACAAAACTATTTCCCCAAGACTTTTTAAGTTTCATGTTGTCCCTTAAATTAAAGGCCAATGTTTTTGATTTACATAAATCATATGTTTTCAATAAAACTTTAAAAGTTTAACCAGTTTAAATTTAATAAATTCAACGCGTTTTGATGAAACAAAAGTGCTTTCGTTGGGGTTATGTACAGTTAATGAAAAAAAAAAGGTGTGCTCAAGAGCGATGTATTTGAAAAGGTGCGACATCGCTCCCCATTGTATTGTCGCACCCCCTAAAATACTGTGGAGCACCCCTCCCCCTCACAAAATGAGACCAAAAACCGTCTAAAATAAAACCCCTGCAAAAGTGAGTGTTAGGCTGAAAACGGTCAAGGACCCTTGCACTAGCAGAAGAAGAAAATTTCTTTTGTCCGGTATTTTCCACTAATCCTGACCCTGGGGCAGTAAGTGCCGGATCTAGGGGGGGGGGAGCATGCCCTTGCCCCGGGTGGTAGCTCCTGGAGACGGTTTCAAGGCGTTGATTAATACACACATTTTTTCTTTCTTCAATAGTTAATACCGTTTAAATTCAGGGTTTTTTCTACACTTTAACACGTTATCTTCTGTAACGCAACAACTCTCTAATGTCGTTTATGTTTAATTTATCATTGTAAGCTTTTATGAATTGGTTTTGTCTACTTTATTACATATATTAATGTTAAATTACCAAAATTTTTGTCAAAAGCAAATCAAAATTGTAACAGATAACAATGTATTTTTCCTGTATTTTTATGTAATTAAATAAAGTTCCTCAGAAACCCACTTGCTCAGATTTATCTGAGCATTTAAAACCGATAAACCAAGTAATTGGTAGGTGCGGGTGGTCTCTGAGGGTGTCAAATGTCCTGGAGACGGTTGTGTCTTTTTCGTTGAAATTCGACAGAAAAACCTGAAGATGGGCAAGGACGCCAGTTTCAAGTTTTTGTCCCGGTTCTGAAAAATTGTGGGTCCAGTACTGTCCCAAGGTTCCAGGGAGTGGGAAACGCAGCAATCTGTCCATCCTTCGTCCGCGGAATCAACCGTGGGTCTCGAATCAACCCACTTTTTCGATCGTCTGTGCTCCGGCGTCTCAGTGTCTCCGCCCGACGCACGCACGTACAGCGATCGATTCGCACGTAGCGCATCATTTCTCACTCGCTCTGAGCCGGATAGCCCGCCTGCTGGTTTTTTTTTTTTTTTTTTTATCACAGTCTATTGTTTGTTCAGCGTATTAAGTTGCGGTAAAAGTTGATTTTAGGAATCATTCAATTGCTGATTGTTGAATTTAATGCAGTTTATTCTGGGATGGAACGGCTAAAGAGGTTCATTAACATGAAATTCGATTTTTACCTTTTAAATAAGTGTAAATAATTCTCGATGAAAAAATTCAAGCTTCAGAAATTTATGATGAAAGTAGTTACTTTTCATAATATAAATGCTGGCAGGTTTTTAAAGCAAAGCGGTTCTCGTAATGAAATATCTTTTATTAATTGTACAAGATGCAAATATGGTTTTCGTTTTGTGTGATATTTCAATTTATGGCATCGGAAAAATAATTAATAATTTTATATTTTCGAAACTTTATTTTCTTTACATTTATATTCCTATATTTTTGTTTTTGTGCTTATGTTTTAGTTAATAATTTGGGGTCGAATCAATCAGTCTTGCTCTTGTGCCAAAAAGCCTAATCTGCCGATAATATCAGAAATTTCACTAAGCGAACTAGCAACTAACAATCATTTATAGCTCGTTGTTTCTATGCTCTAGATGCTTTAATGATATCACTGTGGCTAATGATGTAATAGCCATTTAAGACACAGAAACTTGAGAAGAAAAGGAAAATTAATAAACGTAAGACAAACTAGGGGACTGTCCACAAATTCAGTCATGCTTCGAGCAGGATGGGAGTGCGCAAAATTGTGACCGTTTGTGACAAAGGGGTGAGCAAGGCTGGATAATGACTACCATTAGAGACGTACCGAGTAACACTTTGGCCGAGGTACCGAGTACTAGGCCTTTTACTACTTGGCCGAGTACCGAGGTACCGAGTACTCAGCCTTTCACTACTCGGCCGAGTTATCGAGTAGCAATTATGTTTTAAGAAGAACCACCGACACACATGTGATGAATTTTGAACTTATTGGAATAGTAGTATAGAGCTCCTTGTCCATATTATAGTTTTTAAAACTAAATTCTTGCTGAAATTTAATTACGCATTATTTAAAAAATGTTGTTTATATTTCAAAAATTTATTTTTAAAATTAAAAATAAATAAATAAAAGGTATGATTAATCAAGTTGGAATTAAAACAAATTATACCAATCTATTATAGTTCTAGTCCGCCAAACATAAATAATTTTTAAAAGCAAATAAAACAAATGTGCAGAAACACTGCAGACACGTGTTTCTGCATTACAGGGAACGTCTCTTTCAGTGCATAAAATGTGATCTAAAGAATGTAAAGACATTCGACAAAATAATCCGACTTTTGTCGGATGCCTTTAAATCCACGAGCTCACATTTTGTGCATTGATGTGTCTGCAGTGTTCCTGCACTGTGTTTTTAACGTTGTTTTATTTCCTTTTATTTTTTAAGAGCAAAGGTATTTTTATATTGCTTATAGCTAATTTTTGTTTGTAGCAAAAATCCATTTTTAATATAAAAATTCCATATTTTCTACTTACCTTTTTTGCACAATTTTTAATAAATAAGTTTTATTAACTTTGAGGACATTAAAATAAGGATTTATTTCATTGAAGCATTTAAGACTTCATTATTCTTAAAATTTAAATTTGAGTTGTAAATGATTGCAGTACATTATATGCTTGCACTTTTTTATTAATCGTTAAATCTGTCTTGGGCAATATTCAATTTTTTGCAACTACTCGGTATTCGCCGAGTATCTGATCAAAATTTGGCCAAGTACCGAGTACTCGGCAAATTGACCGAGTAGGCCGAGTGCCGAGTAGTTACCGAGTACTCGGTACGTCTCTAACTACCATTTTAGAAGGGGAAAGGGCCATACTGAAAAATGTTGGGTTTTAGGTGGAAAAAATTTCTGAAACACCTTGGGTGTCAATAAAAAGCACCAAATCGGCCAGATATGGACACGTGGTAGGGACATTCCACGAAAAAGTCAACCCTGTGTACCGCCCGTGACGGTTCATATATTTCATTAGAAAGTAATCATTTTAAAGGGTAATGGCGAAATTTTCTTCACGAATTTATCGACGAAAGAAATCACACATTAAGTTTGTAATTTGTTAAGCAGAAAAAATTTGTTCATTAACATCTTAAAAGTATTATTTTTAAAGAAATATATGTGGCGTTTGAAATGACCGTTTTCCGTGGAATGGCCCAGTAGAGACTCTCCTTTATTTCATACTAGTGGTACCCGCACGGCTTTGCCCGTTGTAGGAAATTAAAAAGTCTTTTGGTGCGCCTGTATTTTTACAAATAATGGATGATGAATTTCTCGCCAATTTGCTGTGTTCATTTGCTCCCATATGTTACAGTTCCACGTTATGATAACTTGGTAATTTACTCGTCCACCTTATGATAATTTTGCTCGGGAAAATGTTCTTGAAATTGGAATACAAAAAGAACAAAATCGAATTTTTGAAAAATCGCTTCGAGGTGCACACCCCCATGCTACAAACTAACTTTGTGCCAAATTTCATGAAAATCGGCCGAACGGTCTAGGCGCTATGCGCGTCACAGAAATCCAGATATCCAGACAGAGATACTTTCAGCTTTATTAGTAACTAGTGGTACCCGCACGGATTTGCCCGTAGTAGAAAATTAAAAGGTCTTTTGGTTCGTCTGTATATTTACAAATAGTGTATGGTGAATTTCTCGCCAATTGGCTTGCCCATGTTACGGTTCCACGTTATGATAACTTGGCAGTTTACTCGTCCACATTGTGATAATTTGCTCGTTAAATTTTCTTAAAATTGGAATAGAAAAAAGAACAAAATCGAATTTTCGAAAAATCACTTCGAGGTGCACACCTCCATGCAACAAACTAACTTTGTTCCAAATTTCAGGAAAATCGGCCGAACGGTCTAGGCTCTATGCGCGTCACAGAGATCCAGACATCCTCCAGACAGAGAGACTTTCAGCTTTATTGTTAGTAAAAGAAGATGCAATGAAAGGAAATTGTATTTAAAACAGTTACTTTTAAAAATAATTAATGAATTAAAAATATTACTGCAATCGTTTGCATTTTTGGAGTATTTGAACACAATGTGGATGAATAATGTCGTTAACGGTTAAGGCTCATGACCCTTCTCTTGTATCCGTCTCTGGAGGAAGGAGGGGGTAGCAAGAAGTGTGACGTCCGGAACAAGACCATGCTTATGAAAAACAGCGTGACATGTAAAAAGAAGTGTGACACTTTGTCAAACAGGGGAAGAGAAAAGGGGGGGGTAAATTTTTTTAGAAAAAAAAAGTTTGACAAAATTTATGGATCGCTCCTAAGCGAATTTGTTTTTCTCAGATGGTTGAAGATGAAAAACGAAGCATCGACACTTTCCATACCTTCCTTTCCCCTGCGGGTGCTAGTTGCTGTACCCCTAGCCTCCCTCATGTAAGTAGGGGAGCCCAGAACTAATATTTTTGGGAGGGCGGAATGTTTTAATTTGCCTAATGGAACTCCACATTTTGCCGAATGATGATAATTTTGCCGAATGTATTGTGCGATGAGGTTTTATCAATGAAGTTATCGCACCGATGTCTAATTTAATTAGTGCATTTTTAGTTGCAGAGTGTAACTGGAGTCCTTTTCAGAAAACAATACCTGTATTTGAAATTATGAATTTATTTCCTCCTTGATGATATGATACAGTGTTATCCTGGGCGAGCTATTTACATATGAAATATGGTATTGCAAAGTAAGTTCTCTCGAAGCATAGATAGATTTGTAAAACAGGCAAAACCATTATTACTTTCTTCTATATCTAATATATAGAAGAAAGTATTGGATTCGTGCAAATTTTCGAATTTCGAATTTTGACGGATTCGAACGTTTTGAGGTGTGCTGAGTTCATTTCGACTATTTTTGGAAAATGTCTGTCTGTCTGTGTGTGTGTGTATGTATGTGTGTGTGTGTATGTATGTGTGTGTGTGTATGTATGTGTGTCACGTCTGTGTGTGACCAGTTTTTTGTGGCCGCTCTACAGCAAAAACTATGGCATGAAATCAAACGAAATTTGGTACACATATGTGCCCGTATGTGAACTTGTGCCCATTGGTTTTTGGCGCGAATTCCTCCAAAGGGGGTGGAGCAATGGGACGTTTTTTGAGTTACGCGTGCTTGCTATTCCTCAGGAAGTAACTGGCGGAATCAAACAAAATTTGGTCCATATGTTGCCATTAACAGGAACAGGTGCTGATTCAATTTTGGTGTCAATAACTCAAACGGGGGTTGAGCTATAGAACGTTTTTTTGTCGTCAATTGTGACTGCTGTATCTCAAGAAATAATGAACGGAATGAAAGAAAAATTTATCGGCAAGTAGCCCTTAGTGGGTATAAGAGCTGATTTTATTTTGGTGTCAACAGCTAAAAAGGGGGTAGCGCAATCGCCCGTTCTTTTTTTCCATTGTGAGTGCCCTATCTCAAGAAGTAATGCTACGTTCTGGTTGAAATTTGGAATATATGTGAATCCATATGTAAACAGGCTTTGGTTCAATTTTGGCGCGTGATGACCACAACATACTAGTTTGTAAATTTGCATTATGACAAATAAAGAATCATTTATGCAATCGAAGTTACAGTTATTTAAACTTAAGGCTTGCAGATAAAGTTTACAGTTATAAAATGCCTATTCGAGAGCATGACGGCAAGTAGCCGACTTGGCTAACTATATGAAAGAAAAATACGGCGCCTTAAAAATAAGAGCAAGCAACTGAGCTACAGAAGCAACATATATAGTCAGCCAGAGTCATTTGCATGTGAAATGCGCATTTCCCAACGGCGACCAATCAAATGGATAAGGAATTTCGTCATTTCATGACGTAAGGCACGCACGTGTCTAAGATCGGGAAATACGTTATATACATTGAAATTAGCATTTGTGACTTTGCAAGATAAAAGAAAATGGGGATTTAATTAATGCCAAATATATCAAAATAAACGTGAATTATTGATAATATTATTTGGAATTCCCAACAGAATGGAACTCCAAATTTCGCCGAATAATGATAATTTTGCTGAACAAAACTCCAAATTTTGCCGAACCGTCTGACAAAATTTGCCGAATAAGGACATTTTTGGGAGATCGCGGTGACCTCCCTTCGTGCCGCCCCTACATATAAGGACCATGCCGCTCACCGTTCCAAAACGCTCTTTCCCACCATTAAAACATGACAGGACCACAAAAAGAAAGTTATGGAATTCTGATGCCTCGCTTTTCCTTTTGTGTGTGTGTGTGTGTGTGTGTGTGTTTTTCCACTTGATATGAAAAGCTCACATCTCTGCAAGCCCGTCATTACAGGATGATATCTGGATGAATTGTTTTTTCGCTTC
>NW_026559136.1:52148-79010 GCF_026930045.1 Uloborus diversus | reverse complement strand
TTGCATCCAATGAGATCAGCGATCGCATCCTCGTTAACACGCCCTCCAGTGCATCGGCAAAAATCGTAACGCCAGCGAAACAGCGATAATCTTACAAATCTAGTCTTCCGCTCTACCCCGTTCTCTTGCCAAGCGAGCTCAAGTTTCCACTATTGTAGGTTTTCTCCATTTTATAGAGCTCACTGGCAAACTAGCATCCCTGCTCGACGGATCTCTAGATGCATAAGTCATACAGAATGCGGGTCTATCCGTACGTTAGTCCATCTGCTATATGTGATGCTACTAAAAGTACAAATTTCGTCCTTTTTTTTCCTCTAATTTAAACCAAACATATTAGACTATGATCTTGTTTTATGAACTAGAAGAACGTAAACAGGTTAAAAAATGTTAATAGCAAAGCTACCCTGTAACTACCAGGCTTTTTAACTGGTGGTTGCAATATAAGTCAAAATTGGTTTTTCGTTAACAGTGTGATTGCAGTTAGTAGCAGTAAAATTCGTGATTGTCTCCTCTAATTGGAGGGTGATAGATATGTGATTTGGATTCCGTTCGACATCTGTCTCGTACAAGCAAAGATAAAGCGTCTAAGGGCAGGACAAATCTCCAATGTTAAAACCTTAGACCGTCGTTTCTCTTCAACGCCGAGTAGAGAAAACTAGAAACATTATAACAGGAGAGGCCGTCGCATCCGCCATGTTGGAGCAAGCGTACAACTGGGAAAGCTACCTTAGTCCAGGTCTAGGCACTATAGTCCAGGATCTGAAGGGGGTTGAGCATGCATGGAAAGGCTGACGCAATATTATTTCTGATTATTGTTACAGGCACGATGGTGATTATGAAACTACATGTCGTCACCCCTCTGGGTGGTTGACAACCCCGGGGGAGGGGGGAAAGCAGTGGGGGAGCCGTTTTCTAAAACACTCATAACTCGCGAACTATTTGAGATAAAACACTGAAAAAAGTGGCAATCGACGCAACAAAACAAGGGCTTCATAAAAGCTAAATATAATTATGGACCTGTCTTTGTTGGTTTCTGAGTAAAATTCCATTTTTCGCAAACAAGCAAAATTTTTGAATAAAATGCGCAAAACAAACTTTTTTTGACCAAAATAAATTCCAAATCAAAATTGTTTGATTTTTTTTTCAAATAATGTCCAAAATATCATTATTCAGTTTGTTAAAATCATTTAAGTACTGTTAACGCTTTGAAAAACAAAATGACTGTAGCAAGCTCGAACACGATTTGCATTATAGTTCAAGATCTGAAGGTGTATTTTGAGCATGCATGGAAGACCTGACGCTAAATTATTTCTTCTTAATGTCACAGGCACTATAGTGAATATGAAACCACATGTCTTCGCTCCCCTGGATGGTCGAGAACCCCGGGGGAGGGGGGAAAGCAGTGGGGGGAGCTGTTTGCTAAAACACTCATAACTCTTGAACTATTTGAAATAAAACACTGAAAAAAGTGGCAAAAGATGCAACAGAACAGGGCTTGAAAAACCTAAATATGTTTATGGTCTTAACTTGGTTGATTTTTAATTAAAATTCCTTTTTTAGCAGCCATGCAAAAATTTTGAATAAAATACGAAAAGCTTTTTTTTCAAAGATAAGTTCTTTTTTAAAATTATTTAATCGTTTAGGAAATCAATAAAACCTGAAATTTCATTATTCAGTTTGTTTAAAACTACTTAATTATTACCAACGTGAGCGTTAAAAAGCGAAATAGAAAATGCAAGCACTTGCCTAAGTTAGCACATTGAATAAAACGGCAGTATGCTAAGGAGAAAAAAATAGCCTTATTATCCTTATGACGAACTATTCATTCTTCAGTTTACAAACTTATTCTAATTGCAAAGTATAACTATGGCTTTAATTTTGTTATATACTGCTTTAAATTTGAGAGGAACTAGGGAACCAGGCCCAGAGTAGTTTTAATTCAAATATAATTTTAATTTATTTCTATTAATTTGTTTTCAGTTTTCACAAAAGAATATTGCGGGTATTGTTTTGCGGACATTGCTTTTTATAATTTACTCAACAAAGAACAATGATACAAGAAATAATATGTACTAAATAAATATAAAAACTGAGAAGCTTGAGCTTTTATGAAAACGAATATTGCGACTGCTATTAGCACTAATAAGCACGAAACTGCAGTCCTAGGCTGGAATTGACTGAGCTGGCGGTGTATTTCATTGTATGTATAAATGTCGGTTTTTTAGTATAAATTTAAATTATTGTTTCATTTGTTTACATTTTTATCAAAGAAAATCAATACTACTGTTAATCATTCGTGGGAAAAATGATTATTAGATTATGAATTAAAAATATGCACTTCCCGTTTATCTTAACTCATTTTACAATTTACAGTAAGCAAAATTTATTTCGTACTTTCGTTAGAATTTAAATTTCAAGAGTATTTTCTTCATATCCATAAAAATAAATTTTCATTTTCCTTTCTTATTTATATACAGGGTAATTATAATTAAAGTTCCACTTTCAAAACGCTATAAAAATAAAACCACTGGTCAGAATGACGTCAAACTTCAACGGAATATTATCGAAGAAGGGGAGAACTTGATGGCAGAAGAAAAATAAATAGTTGGAATTTTTAGCAATAGATGGCGCTGTAAGGATCATATTGAATAATGGCCGACTACAAGTGACAAATAACTCAAAAAATATTACCTAAGATGTAAACTATACGTTAAAACTCCGTACTACTCAGCGTGCACGAGGGTATTGGTGTGACACTGTTAGTTAAGTAAGCCCATCCAACACGGAAAGGTCGTATCACATCTGATGGGAAAAATTGGTTTTTAATTGTTCTGAGGCCGAAAACCGCATATAAAGCATCAGTAAAAATTAAACCGGTCTTTAATTTTCGTGAGAAAAGATGTTCAATATAATATACCTCGTTTTCTGTAACAAGTTGAAATCGAGAAACAGCATCAGCATGTTTCAAGACTGATTGAAGTGTTTCCGGGGTCACGTTTAGAATGTGTTGCGCAATGCATGCCTTCAGCTCAGCAAAGTTTGCAATCGGAGCACTGAACGCAACAGCTTTCAGATAGCCTCATATCCAGAAGTCACACTTGTTAAGATCAGGTGATTGGGACGGCCAGGTCTTTCATTGAGACAGTCATAGTTAATTTCTCAGATACGAAATGAGGAAAAAAAACGTGTATTTGGCGTTTTTATAACTTCAATGAGTCGGGCGCATGACAGGTGTTTTGATTGACATATTCTGAGATTTGCAACGCCATCTCTTGCTAAAATTCCAACTATTTATTTTTCTTTTGTCATACGTTTTTCTTCTTCTTCGATAATATTCCGTTGAAATTTGAGGTCATTCTGACCAGTGGTTTTATTTTTACAGCGTTTTGAAAGTGGAACTTTAATTATAATCACCATGTATATTGGAAATATAACATTTAATGTGTCATCTGCATACATTTTAATTTAATTTCCTATTTATGAACTGGTTGGTACAGTAATTTTATCATAAGTTACCCACTAGATGGCAGCACATGTCAATCCAAAGCTTGAAGTCTCTGTTCAAAATATTCACATGTCATTAGAGTTCACTAGGAACTCGGAAATACGCAAATCTGATTGGCTAGTTCATGATCACGTGATGTCACGTGATAGTTTTCTGACGTCATATCACGTGGTCTTCTCGTTGTGTAGGGTTCCTTAGTTTGAACTTTTATCGCCAGAAAAAAATTACTTGTCTTGAGTGCTTAGTGCTTGTAAAAAAAAAATAACGATTCCTTCACTAAGCATCGGACAGATCGGCGTTCACGGAGCCAGCCGTAGCCATGGATAGGAGATATAAACAAGGCTGGAAATCAGTGTTCCTGCTCCGAATTCGTAAGTTTTAGTGAAGTATTTTAGGATCTTTTAATAAGTTTTGAACTCATTGCAGCTGCAATTCTTATTGTATTCATTATTTAAAAACTCGCTGCTAACAGGAGGTTTGAAATAGAGAAAATGCTTTGCGGCTATTCCATTGTGACGGGTGTGACATTCAGACACTATTTTTGCTGGTTAACCAACATTTTGAGCACTAAATCGTTGACAAATACTAACAAAGTATTTCAATCATATTTAACTATGATTTGCTTGAATAATTTAATTGAAGCAAAACTGTAGGACTTTTTTTTAAAGAAATTTTTAAAATCTTGTGACGTTTGCGATACATGAGTGTATCACATCTTTTCAGAGACCTTACTACTTCAAATTGAACCAAAACAATTTAAGTGTCAAACACTGACTTTGGTCGAGCTCTGATTTCAGTGTGTCAGTTAAAAAAGTTTCATATAAAAAGTGCAAAAATATTTTTTCTTGTTATAAACAATTAAGTGTTAAATTTCTGTATCTTGTAGAAATTTTTTTGTTATGGTACATTGCCTTGCTGTAGAAAAGAATGCAAATCTGTGTTCAATTTGACCTAACTTTAATATTTTCTTTCATTATGTAATCATATAATTGTTTCATGTGTGGTTTATCATATTTATCATAGAAGTTTAAAGTGAGAAGTTCAATCTTATAAAGTTTGATAAGATATAGCTTGTAGTGAGCGTAGAACCACAAATAGGGCATTTTTTGTGTTGAGACCAGTAACTAAACTAAAGTTTAGGAAGTGTTTTGATTCAAATTTGACAATTCTGAAATAATTTTATCAAAAATATTTCTTTTACAAGCTGTTTTTGTACTTTTGATGCCTTCACTTTGAGGATTGCGATTTCTCTGCATCCACTATGGAAATCAGATTTCTCGAATTTTTGATGTTTAGTACGCTTTGTTAAGAACTAAACAAATGAAATCCCTTTTATTATTTTTAATACTATACAAAAAACACTTCTAGTACAATTGAACAGAATGTAGAATGGTAAATAAATATTGATACTTGAGGGTTGGCCATCTCCAAGAAAGCAATGCCGCATCCCCCCCCCCCAAATACTAGAAAAACATTCAATAATGATATTCTCAACAGAATAGAGTTAAATACTCAACTTTAAGTTCCAATGATGCAGTATTTGCGCTAGCAAAATTCTGAAAGTTTTGGTTTTACAATTGTTTTTTTTTTTTTGCAAAATTAGATGATTTTTACAAAATTAATTGATTTTTCACAAAATTATTTCATTTTTCACAAAAAATGGACGTTGTGAAAAACCCTGGACAGACCCCTGGACAGTGGCAGATACAAGGGGAGGGTTATATGGGGTCATGACCCTCCCCCCCAAACCATCGACCATGTTATTCGTCCACATTGTGTTCAAGCGCTTGATAAATAAAGTGTAACCGGTTTCAGTAATCTTATCAATTCTTTAATTTTTTTAAATGTAAATATTTGAAATATTGTTTCATTCCAATCCTTATGAAATTAATTAGTAACGTTTATGCTCTACTAAGTATCTTATTCCTGGTCGATTCAGTGCTTTTTATTGATCCCCAAGCAGTTTTAGAAATTTTTAATGCCAAAACCGCAAGTTTATTCCGGGGTGGGGAATGGTAGTCTGTATCCGCCTTCAATGGAATGGCAGGATCATGAACCAACCATGAATCGAAAGTATCATTGTAGTTTGATTTGAATGAGGAATAAATGCCCACTTTTTTAGTAACTGAAATTGGTCACTTGTGTGAGGCGGTATGGTAACTATAGTACTAACCCCATTTTCTTGTGCCATGTTGAGTGTTTCTATGGTTACATGACTCTTTTGATTGTTGAAGTTCAAAAGTGTTGGATTGTCAATAGAAGTTTCACTGTGGTGTATGAAATGCTTCATGATACGAGGAAAAACATCACTAGTCATCCATCCTAAACCTATAACAAAACCAAGAGTTCCTGAAGGAGCCCAGCTTATCATGTGTTCCTTAAATTTCTTTTGAGGAAATACCGTAGCTGGTGGTATTGTGTTTCCAAATGCACTTATTACTTGCAACAAGTTGTAACTAGTTGACATCTATCACCACTAGTACATTGGTTAACTTGTTTGCTCCCTTTCAAGCTATAACTTTCTTTGGTTGCTGTACTGTTGATGTTCCAGTTTCATTCAAGTTGTATACTCTACTTCCATTTGCAAATTTTTCAGATTTGTTGTAAGCATCTTGCATATATTCGTCGAATGGGGGATAGATCATGGGATTTCAGGTCCCTTTATCTTGTCTCATTTTTTAAATTACAGTTAAGTCAATTTAAAGTTGAGAAACTTTTAAATTGTATCATCACGGTCACAAGTTAAGCTTGCGCCATCTAGTGAACTGCTTCAGAAAAGTTTTATTTGTTATTAAGTGTTTAACTATTGGGATAATTTAGTATTTAAATTTAAAATTTAAATAATTTTGAATTATGATGCATCTCATTTAGTACAAAATTCAAGTTCTCTGATTGGGAGAATGCAATGAAACCGGGGAGCGCTCTCATTGACTGACTGCAAAGCCGGTTGGCCTCTTTTCAGGGAATTGTTATTAACTTTTTAATTTTATTTTTTTAGATTGAAAAAATCGATAATTAATGAGTTATTTATTACTAATGGTAATTATAGAGAAAGGTCGAGTCACCGTAGCAACATTTAGTATGGTGGTGTTGCTGTGATATTAGAACTTGGAGTGATATTCATTTTTCCAAGTTCTTGTATTATTGTTTTGATAGTGGTTGTTAGAGTTTGTAGAAGGGGATTTTCTGGAATGTTTAGGACTTCATTAGTATTTTCAGTTTGAGGAATTTCTAAAGTCCTGGGAATAGTGTTTTCATTTTTATTTTTTAGATTTTTCTTAAATCTAATTTTTTCAATGATTGCCAGTCTAGCTGGACAGTTTGAATAATTTGCAGTGTGTTGAGCACCATAGTTAATGCATTTGGGGGTTATTTTTGTATTGTTTTTGCTGCAATGTGATGTTTTGTGTTCCCCAGCGCATACTAAGCAAACTGGGGGACGATTACATCCCAATGAGAAGTGATTGTATTGCTGACAGTTCCAGCATTGTTTGATATTGTTTAATGTTTTCAATTTTTCTGTGGAGATTGGAAAATCTCCCAAATTTTTTTATTTCTCAAATATTTTTACTTGAGCTATTTTCATTTAAGTGAATTAGGAACAATGGAAGTTTTCTTTTTTCTGGTCCTTTGTGTTATAGTATTTTATATTTAGTCTGTTTCTTAGAAAATTTACAGATTAAGCTTTCATACCACAATCAACTTTCTATAACACAATCAATATTGATTTTTCAATCATCATAGCTTAAATTTTATATAGGAACAAAATTGACAATGACAATGTTTGCTTGAAACATCTTACTTCCACACCATACTCTGCACAATTATGTTAAATATCCGAAATCTCAGCAAAGGATTATTTAATTTGTTTCTTGGCCACATCTATCTTTATGTATTAATACATTTTTCATTAACAGAATTACTAGCATTGAAATTACAAATTCAGCAAAATGTTGAATACTGCTTTGTTATTTGCTATGTATGACAAAGCAAAATGAATTTGTATGGAAAAAAAATGAAAAAAACGCAATGCTTATATTGATTGAACTAAAAATGATTGTTTCATAGCTAATAATTAAATTTGTATAGTACAAAAAGCTAGACTACACCAGACCATGGCACATTATGATTTACAGTTCCAGCTCAAAGTGAATTGATCTCAAAAGAAATGCACATTTAACACTGAAATTCTTACTTGATGATTAAGTATATATTGGTATTCATCAATCCACGATGGCGCCATACTGTTTTCGCTCGTGGCCATAGCTCCACATTTCCATCCATGAAAAGAAAGAATAAGATCCTGAGTAAAATTGAATATGAAATTTTTACCTGTTTTTTTAAAGAATCATAAAGTCTATATCATACACAGTCTGAGAAATTGTTAATGTACCTTTCCAACGTAAAAATGCCTAGTGCATAAGTGAGTGAATTAGATCATATTACACAAATCAGCATTAAAATGCAAACCTGTTGCTTACAGCAATCTCAATAGTGGATTAAGATTCAACATGCAAAAAAAAAAATTCGTTAACATACCTGAAAAATATTTCGTGTTTTCAACGCCAAGCTGACAGACCACCAACCACCTTTCACTTTCCTGCGTAAAAATTCCCAGTGAGGAGACCTGGCCAGCTTTGCTTGGCACTTGGCGGCAACCATCGAAAAGTGCCTAGTGAACTTGAATGCCTACCTTTTTACGAGATCACGATCAATGTTTATATACAAGCACACCAGGAATAGTTGGACCACTTAATGCAAAGTTACCATTATAATGCTTATCTTAAGGTTAACATATGGAAAATAAATCATATACAAATATGTACCTTACCATATGACCCTTTCCCGCACAAAAATACATTCTCAACATATCATTCCAGTGCAAAAATGCCTGAGAGTATAGTGAACTGGAGCATTTTATACATTTATATGCTTACCTATAGGTGACAGCAAACAAGACTTTTTTATTCCATTAAAATCAGGAGAAATTTCTTTCATCGCAGAAGGGCAGAGATCAAAAGCTAGGGAGCTGGTATGTCTGCAACAGGCAAACGGCGATATTAAAAATTGGGCTTCACCTGGAAAAGCACTTCAAAAGAGAGCCAACTTTTAAAAAAAACGGGCAATCTTTGAAGCTACTTCACCGGGCACCCAAACTGATGCTGCTGACAAAGAAGCTTCTGTTAAGAGTTCCTGGAAGAAGAAAATAATTATATTTTAAAACTTGTGAAATCTTATAATCTAATTCAGTATATTCTAAATTAACTAATTTTTATTTTAAAACATTAGGGATGTGTTTATGAACGAACAGGTCTTAAAGAACCGGGGTTAAAGCTGGGTACTTTAGCATGAAAGCTAAAACTGAGTGAAAATGCTGAAATATTACATTCTCATATATTTACATATGCCTCAGTGTGTTTCATCTACAGTTTTGAAAATAAATTACATATTTTACCTGTGACATCTTTGAAGTAAGTACAGCAGCTGTCATACATTTTTTCACTTTTTTAAAAAAATTAATATTTTCGTTCAGCAAAAGAGCGAAAATACATAGTTGTATTTCCGCGATTGAGTTAGTGTTTTCACATTTATGTGTTACGTACGTTCGTGCAAAAAATGTGACCGCATAGGAAACCCTGAAAAGAACGAATCCTAAAAATGAAAGTCAGAATGATCTCCTAAAAAATTAATGACCATTTTTTTGAAAATTGTATTGATGCACTTGTGATAAAATCTTTTTTATTTTAAATTACTATTAACAACCATCTACAATTTTTTAACTCTCAATTAATTGAAATTTTTCTCTCTTGATGCAGTATAATCATTTCAAAAAATTTTTACTTTCAGCTACATTCATTATTTTTCTTTAACTATTGTAGGTCATTTGCGTTTTTTCGATGTGTCGATTTGTCATATTTGGTGTAACTTGTTTAGGCTGTAGATTAGAAACAGGAAATGAATAAATTTTTCTGAAAAATGGGATGGATGCACCCACTCAGCAGCCGTTCAAAAGGTTTGGGAGGGGGGGGGGGCTTGAAAGGAATCGTTTCAACATAATGTCATATGAGCTAAAAAAAACTGTAGCAAAAAAATTGGTTGATAAGAAGGGTGGCCACTCAAAAGGGTTTTACTGCATTCAATGTTTGAAAAGATATTGTATTCAAAGCAGCGTACATTTTCTGAAGACTTTGATCAGTAAAACATTGAGAGTTTTGCAACTTGCAACACATGGGAAATATGTACTGGTAAACATTCTAAGTATAAATTAAAAATTACATATGAATAAAGTATACTTATCAGGGCCCAATATAGGCTGATTTTGCTACTGTCTTTCGGTATCTTCACAAAAATCTTGTTTTGAAATAGGTACTGTCACAAAAATCAAGTAATAAAATCAGGCAGCTTCACAAGAACAAAAATTTCACAAAAATTCACATTTTAAAATATAAAATTTGTTTCTCTGTTTAAAACAAAATTCACTTATAACATAAAATTCTAAGCAGGTTTATATGAACAATCGCTTAAATAGCAACCTTTTTGTGGTATTTTAACTAATTTTTAGCTGTTTCTCGCCAAAGTGTATTTATGCAATATTATCGCAATCTTTTAACATGTTTTGGGGAACCGTTTTTCTCATAATTTCCAATATTGTACGCAGTACATAGCCCATTAAGCTGAAATTATGATTTTATTTTTGGTACTTCTTAGGTTTTTAGCTCCCCCCCCCCTCTCCCCGAAAAACAAAACCTGTTAAAAATAATACTAGATGACAGTTACACTTTTCAAACTAAAATTTCACTTGTTCTACTTCTCTTTTACAAAAATTAGGACGCCTCTAAAAGTTTACAAAAACAATGCTGATAAAAATAAAAACTTTCACAAAAATAGAATGATGCAATACTTTCACAAAAATAGGTAGCGAGAAAAATATCCTGGATTGGCCCCTGCTTATGTACATTAAACATGAGATCTTAAAATAATAACTTCTAGGTGCCATAAGGAAAATTTTGTTTGGTATCCTGTTGTGAGTACAAAACAGGATAATCTGACATAGTATTTAATGTTTAAACTGTTGCTTAGAAAATTTAGATTAAGCTCATTTACTTTCCATACCACAATCAATATTGATTTCTGAATCATCACAGTTTAAATTTTATACATTGACATACAGTAACAATATTGACAATAGTAATGTTCTTTTGAAATATTATACAAAGGTGTGAAACTTATTAGACTCAAGGAGCAAAAAACAGGAAAATCGAAGATTCCGTTATAAATATAACCTCATATTCTTTCTAACAGCCTAATTCTGTTTCACCAGAATAGTAAAAGTACTTTAAATTATTTCCAAGCCAAATTCATCATTTTACTTGAGTTTCCTCTGCCTGGCAACACTGAGTCTTATCTCATAACACCTGCAATTATGTTCTGTTGTTTCCAAAGCTGTTTTCTGCAGCATGTGTTTTTACACTAGGATCACCAAAATAATAAGTTTATAAATGATTTTGTGTCACAGTTCAGTTTCAGGGAACTGTTTTATTGTTCGGTTGTAGTTTTTCCCCTTCGCACGTGAATTTTATGAAAAGGGTAAGCTGCCTGAACTCTCACAACATAAGAAAACACTGGTTAATATGTTATGCCAAAATACTTTTTCACAACGAGAAACGTCGAAAAAAATGAATATTTCCCAAAACAACTGTGAGCGGGATCAATATTTTGGTCAAAGAAAACATACTAATCGTCCCAAAAAGGGTAGGAAAATGTGACAGAAAACGAAGTTTCTCCAAGGATGGAAAGAAAACTTATTCGTATGGTCAAGGCCAATAGATAAGCAACTAGTAAAGAAATTTCTAATAGTCTTAGGCATTATTGTTTTTAGGTAGACCCCTCATTGGTCTGGCAACGACTCATCGCTAATATGATACCTGCTCAAAGTCCACACTGGAAGGAGAGAATCACCCCTGCTATGGCAAAGAAAAGGATTCAGTGGCTCAAAAGTGTTCAAGAGACCACTGAATCCTTATCCTTGGCATGGCTGGGGTAACTTTCGCTTTTCTGCGGGGCCTTCGAGCAAACATCCCATTGGAGATGAGTCGTCGTCGGACCTATGATGGGTCCACCTCCACAATATGTGTCCTTGGAGACATTTAGTGCTTTCTGTCACATTTTCCCAACCTCTTTGGGACAACTGGTATGTTTTCTTTGACAGAAACATTGATTCTGCTGACAGTTTTTTGGGAAATATTAAGTCTTTTTGGCATTTCTTTGTGAAAAGGTATTTTGGTCTTAACATATACATAACCCATGCTTTCTAATATGTTGGAAGATCAGACAGCTTAAAACTTGTTATTTTGGTGCAAAAGCATGCAAAAAAAAAAAAAAAAAAAAAATTTCACACCACTCACATCTGCAAAAACACTTTTGGAAACAACAAGAAAACAATGGTGGGTGTTATCAGATAAGAATCAGTGTTTCCAGGGATGGGAAAAGCAAGTAAAACTTGAAATTTTGCAGGGAAATAATGTATAGTACTTTCAATTCGGAAAAACATAATTAGGCTTTTAGAAAGGATCTAGAAATCATTTTTAAACTGGAATCTTCGATTTTCCGGTTCTTCGCTCCTTGAGTCTAATAATTTCACACCTCTGTACTTCCTCACCATACTTTGCGCAGGTTCAATTAATTTGTTTCTGGTCCACCTCTATCTTTAAGTGTTAATACATTTTCCATTAACTGTATTTTTAGCACTAAACTTACAAATTGGACCAATAGTTTGAATATTGCTTCCTATGATTAACAGTTCCAGCACAAAGCAAAATGAATTTCTCTGAAAAAAAAAAGTGGAACGCTACTATAGATTAAGCTAAAAATGATTGTTTCATGGCTAATAATTAAATTTGTATTGTACAAAATGTTAAACACCTGGAAATGGCACATTATGATTGATGGTACCGACTCAAGGGGTCTCGAAAAAAAAAACTGATTTGGAAACATTAATGCACATTTGACAATGAAATTCTTACCTGTTTATTCAAGTACAACGGTATTCATCAATCCACGATGGCATCTAACGGTTTTCCCAGCAGGAAACGGAAAGAACCCCATCTGAAAAGAAAGAAAAATGATCCTGAGTAAAATTGACTATGAAATTATTACCACTTTAGTAGCGAAACATAAAACCTATATCGTACACAGTGTGAGAAAGAACCGCTGTGAAATAATTGTTAACGTACCTTTCGAGCGTAAATGTGCCTAGGGTAAAAATGAGACAACATTAAATTACAAACCTGTTGTTTACAGCAAAATCAATAGTTATTATAGTTTCGACATGCAAAAAGAAATTTGTTAACATACCTGAAAAATTTTTCATGTATTCAACGCCAAGCCAACGGACCACCGACCGCCTTTCATTTCCCGCGCAAAAATGTCCAGTGCAGGAGACCTGGCGTGCTTTGCTTGGCAACTGGCGAACTTAGTTATCGCCAATACATTTGGCGTTCTGAAGGAAATGGTGGCAACCATCGAAAAGTGCCTAGTGAACTTTAATGCCTACCAAAATACATCTATTTCATCCAACAATAATCGATTTCCATATTTAGATTTTTTTCCCTAAAATATTGTTTTCATAGTTAAAAATTATAATTCTAATATAAAATGTTCCATATATATTTAAATAATTTTATTGTAGACTTCAGAGAAAAAAGATGTCCTTACAATAATTTTTGTTTTAGATATTTTTATTCTTGTAACTGAGTAGTTGTGTTGTTGGTCTGCGTGACTAGAGAGACAAATGGTTTGCGAATAAAAGTTTTGGTACCAGAAGGTTGTTTTGTTTTCCCTCTCACTTAAGTTTCTTTTTTTTTTTTTTTCACGTGATTATTCATGTGATGCAAATGGAACATAAAGTACTTTTGTATGAATACCGTTTCCGTTAATACGATATGTTCGCTTGTCGCAAGGATGTGTAAAAACGAGACAGTACTATGCACTAAGTAGGCCTCACGTGAGAGCCGTTACAAACTCTTTGTGTCGATACTAAAGCTTAAACGATACAAAATTTTAATTGAGAGATGTGTCAGAGTATTTCATGTAAAATCCAGCTAAATCTAAATTTTTATTCACGCTAGAGGTAATATGAGATGTAAAAAACCGCCTTCACGGGCGGCCATGTTGAATGAGCGTGCAGGCCTTGTGTTAAAATGTCTGTGGGTCTGCTTACGTTCTTACATTCGGAGTATTTCTTTTCCAAAAAATTCAAATACTGACCAACTGTATATATATTTTAAACTGAAGAGTAATTCAAAGTTGGAAAAAAGAAAAAAAAAACTAGTATGTTGTGGCTATTACGAAACTTTCTTCTATATCTTTCTTATAATTCTGATCCCTCCCTATCCTTGACAAGGAAGCAATATTCCCAGCAAAAATAAAATTACGCACATAAAAACTTGACGACTGTCCCAATTTCCGAATTATCGCAAAAGCAAAGCACAGAGCGAAAATTGAAAGTTGTTTTAAAAGCCTTGCTTGAATTAATTACAAATATTTTATTTGTTAACAAACAAAAGATGGCAACATTTAAACATTTGAAATCAGTGAGATAATATTTCCGATCATCAGACTACAGTCTATTACGATTTATTTTTCATATTGTTGCATTAATAAAACGCTTGCTGATCGTATTCACTGCGAAACCCCGATTTTACGTCAATCGAATCTACGTTTTCCCCACATTTTAAGTTTTTTATCATCAGATCCCAGTTTTTCCGTACTCTAATAATATTAATTTAACTCGGATTTCCCGCATTTTACGTTTTCCCTTGGCAGTTAAAAAAAAAGAAATTTTTTTTTAAACTAAGAAAATGTTCTCAATCTGTGCATTTTTAAACATAATCCACTCTGTTGAAAGTTAATCCATGAAAACAGAAACGCTTCTGCTCCATCCGTAGCTGACCTTATGGACTTTTTGGCTGCCAATGAAGATGAACAAGAAGAAGAAGAAACCCAACTCGTCTCTTCTTTCAATACTGCATTTAAAAGCTTAATAATAGTGAAAGACTATTTTCTTTGTCATAAAGACCAGGAAAAAACTTTGCAAAGTGTTCCAACCCTGGAAGATGCTGTATTTACTTTGGATTCAATGACTCATTATTACTGGCTGTTTTCAACTTAAACGCTCGAATTCGTTACTTAACGTGTTAGAATGATCTAAACTGGTGTGTACAATAATGTTCTTTTCGCAAAATATCGCATTTTTACATTTTATAAGCGTCATCGTAGCAACCTTTATTACTATTTTTGTTTACTTATCTGATTTTTGCTTTTTATACATTTCCCGTACTTTACGTTTTCCCATATTTTATGTATTTTATGTTTGATTCAGGCCTCTGAGAAACGTGAAATCGGGGTTTCTCTGTTGTTCAAATTCATTTCTGTTTTTAGTGAAAAATATAAATTAAATCAGTCGTATTCCACGCGCATGGTTTATTTATTGCAATTGATACCCTCGAACAATATTTTCTGGCAATGTTGACAAACTGAGAACAGCTTCATACTAGAATGATTTCGAAAAGGAAATTGGAAATTTCAAACGTTTAATGATTTTCTAATTTCATTGTTTTATGAACAGAATATCTATTTAACTTTTTATATAGAATTCTGTATGAATTTTAAAAATTTCTTTCTCTTATGTATCTTCTTTAAAGCCAAAAGAGTCCGAAAATTGTTATTTTCAGGTTACTACTGCATTGCATGTAGAATAATGCTCCGCATTAAGGCATAACAACGTAAATCTGTTTTTAAAAAATCCTCTATATTTATTGATGAATGTTTCAAAAGCCCACCCTTTCGGAAACAGTAAACAAACGTTTTTAGGCTCTCCTGCAAAGTAGTGAAACTGTGACATACGTTAGTCTAGAGCATGTCAAATTTGATGACCAATTTCTTTGATAAAAAAGAAATGTACCCGTTACGAGTTAATTTCTAACTTAATATATTGGTATTCGTAAATAGCGAAGATCAAACAAAAACATCTGAAACGACTGCAGTCGCAGGTGGTCGCCGCTAAAATATTGTTGTTAATTTACAGGAGGGATTAAACTATTGATACATGTAAATTTTAGCTTACCGGAAGCCGCCGATAAAAGTATATTCCACAATACTTTTCATTATATTTTTAAGAAAATAATGTTTTTTTTATTTCAGGTAGTTTTCAATTTTGATGAACTTTTAATTTTTAATTACGATGTAATATGCATCCTATAAGTGTGAAAAACCAATCAGAAATGACTTTTATTAATTTTTAGTTCTCCTTATTGAACGAATGAATTAAAACTGAAGTATAAGGCGTACGCCCGAAAAACACAATTGTTCAACAATCTCGGCTTATTTTTGTAAAAACAATTTTTTTTTTTCAAAAAACTTTTATGGAGTAAGTTACTACAACTCAAGGGCTAAGTAATTACGGCATGAAATATTTTTTATCTTAAAACTCAAAAATGGCTATTTTTTCCGCCCTTAAACCACAGCTCTTGTACTTTCTAAGGGCTACTTATAGATAAATTTTTGTTTAATTCCGTTCGTTATTTCTTGAGATGCAGCAGTCACAAGTAACGACAAAAAATGTCCTATAGTTCATCCCCCTTTTGAGCTTTTGACACCAAAATTGAATCAGCGCCTCTACATCTTAGAACAACATATGGACTAAAAAACTTGAAAATTTTCTCTTTTTCCTGATTTTGGGAATCTTTGGAGTCTTTAAGTTCAACTTCCAGTTCTAAAAACATCACTTCCGGTGTGCTTAATTGGCTCTAACTTCTTTTTTAATTATCGTGAAACCAAAATTTAAACATTTTTGGAGTCCCAAAAATATATGTTTTAAAATATAAAACAAAATAAAAAACAACTTTGTTCATAAAACTGGTCATTTTAAGGCAGGCAGTCCCCTTAAATGAGCTGCACGGGGAAAGATTTTGGGGAACATAATTTTGCATAAAAAGTATTGTTATTGTGATTATTGAGCAATCACGATTGCTTATTGTTCTCACTTGACTGTTTTGATGTGCTATCATTTTATTTTCCCGCCAGCACCCTCTGCAGCATCACTGTCGACTGGCTCCTCACGATGCTGCTCCTATAGCGAAAGCCATCTCCGGGTTGCGTCAATATCCTACACACACATGCATACATACACGCGCGTACACACACACAAACACATACACACACGCATGCATACAGACACCAACATATACACACACAAACACATACACACAACTACCTACACATTCATGCCTGCTCACAGACACAAACACACATGCCTACACACACACACACATACCCCTTGCACACAAACACACATACCTTTCACACACACATAAGCACACACGCCTACACACACACACACACACACACACACACACACACACACACACACACACACTCGTGATTGCGAAAAACATCATTTGAATTAAAGAGGTCAAAATTCAAATATTTTTTTTTCTTTTGTTATTTATTCTCGCTGCAAAATTTCTTTCCATCTCAGTTATGATTTAATGCAAAATTTTTGTTGGATATTCTAACTTAAAACGTTGATGGTATATTTATTTAAAGTAGTACCCGATAGTGACAAGCGTCATCTTTAATAGGCCATGTACACTGCCGTGGATAGGTAAAGGGCAGTAACTGCTAATTTTTCTTTCTTTCTTTTTTTCTTTTTTGTGCGCCTGTTTTTGTCATCTATTATCCGTTAGCTTTATTGTACAAATTTGCTTGTTTGGTTTTCCCTAAAATAAAGCACGAGATAAACGTCCAATATTTTCTTGTCGCTAGTATCAAACCTAAAGTCCTTTCACTGATGACTGATAAATATGAGACAAGGAGTTTAGATGTTCAGTTTTTAAGTGAGAGGAAACTGATAATTTCATATTTCCAAAAAAGCCATTAGTACTTCGTTAATTCGTAATTGAAGCAAACTTTCAAGATTGATAACATTTGTTGATGAGTCAAAAAATATTTTAAAGGCAATTGTTTTTGCAAGCCGCAATTTTCGCGAACACGAATATATTGGCGATTTTATGAGCTGAAAATTTCTCGAATTTTATATGAGTAAAATGGAGTGTTGGTAAAAAAAAAACTTTGTGATACTTAAATTTTCGCGCTTGCGACGTATGCGTGAAAATCACGATAAATAAAGCACCGCTAAAACAAGTGCTTTTACTATTCCTAATCTTTGTTCAAGCAAACGGAGAAAATATCTTGCATAAATGGATTATTGTGTGGCCTATAAAAAATGGTTCTTGTGCTAATAATTTAAAAGTCTCATGGATGCCAAAATGTTAACTTTTTCCTTGGATAGTACTACAAAATGCCATCTGCTTTCCATTAAAAACTAGGTTCGTTGAGGCAAATGTTGGTTAAATGGTAATTTTTATTCTGGGCGGAGGAGCTAGCACTAAAATACATAAGTTTCGTTACGAAAGGAATCTTTTTGTACTTTAAAACTATCACTTCAGGTTGATTGAAATAATTGAGTGCATTTCGTCAATTATTGTCTTTATGGTTCAACCAAATTTCTCAAACAATTAGCCAATTCCGACAGAATTAAGAATCAGACAAGATGGTCCTTATCTTAAAACTCAAAATGTTCTTTTAGTCTAGATGACATGATAGCTTTCATCCCTTTTAGCCTCCCGGGTTTCATCGAAACTTTCTTGAAAAAATTCATCTTTCGCTTGCAAAATTAAATATAGTTATGCGTAATGGAATAATATATACTTCGCAATAATTATGGGAACATTTAGTCAAGCACAGTATTAAGAAAATGAAACCCGAAACAAATGGTAAAGTCGTCCTGCACTTGCAATAAATCGCCATAACTGATGAAATGTTACTTTTACTCAAGTTTTTCTAATGACAAAACATACTGAAGGCAGTTACGAAAATTGGGTATAATCTAAATGACACATGTTGCGTAAAAAAATTGATCAAATTAGGGGCATTCCTTCATATTCAAACAAGCATATAAAATAATGGGGGGAGGTCAGCTAAAGACTTCGAAAAATTTTAGTTTTTTAAAATACGATTTCATTATTATTACGAAATTGAAAACCAATTGCTGAATTAAACAAGGCAGTTAGCCATAAAAAGTTTTCCCCACTGTATATATTTTTCTGTTGTTTTTCAATCAAAAGAGATAGGTTGACAAAGAAGTTGAAGATATTGACAAGATTTTAATATTTATTAATGTCTAAGATTTAATAAAAGCTTTCTCCCCCATCTTTACTTATGGAGATTTTTCTAGAAAATGTAAAAAGATTCATTCTTCAAATGTATGTTCATATCTTACGGAGTTATTGAGTCGCAAACTGGCTGCCATTAACTCGGGAAATTTAGGCTTAGCGTAAGCATCCATTTTTAATGTCAGGAACGAAGCAACAGAGAGTTCTAAAACTTTCATACATTGTATTTGCTCATAGATATGCGTGAATTACTTCAATAAAAATTTTCATTGAAATTTGTGGCATGTGTGCCACAACTGATCTTTTCACTGTCCATGGCCCAGGGGCCACTTGAAATGTATAATCGAAGAAAGTGTGGTGTTAGGATTGGCAGTATGTGTACAGAAGCGGATCTAGAGGGGGGCCATGGGGGCCATGGCCCCTCCCAAAGCCTTGTGATTGTAGGAATTTTTTTTAAGAAAAAAAAAGAAAAAAAAATACGAGAAGATAACAAAATTTAACACACGTGTTTTACTGAAAAAGAAGCATAGGCCTTAATTGGGAGATAAATTATATCCCTACCTTCAAAACAAAATGTTTATTTCCAAAAATTTTCGCCATCTTTTACATTATTTTTTGATTCCAACTACAGACACTTGGACGATCTCTAAATGCTGCTGTTCTCAGAGTATACCTATTGTTCATAAGACCAAAGAGAGCCTAAATTTTCGTTTTTATGGCTTTAATTTCGAAATTAGGGGGAGAACCCGCTTTTCCCATGCCCTTTCCACAAATGCCTTGATGTGTAGCAAAAAATTGAATTTTAAAGTCTTTTATTTGGAAAAAAATGTGAACGGAAACTAGCTTATCCAGACCTTATCAGTTAACTTGCTTAAAAGCAACTTAAATGAAATTTTTTTAGCTTCAATTACAAACGATCTTTGATAGGACCCCCTCCCTCCCTAGTTTATACCGTGATGATAGCTTCAAAAGGAGGTTTTTGGAGGAGCTCACGAATTTTCCATCCCTTTCTAAAATATGTATAAATATAGTTAAAAATCGAATTTTTAGAGACTCAAATGCAAAATATTTACAGGAAGGAAGGATTCTAAGCACCTTCACTCTTCCTTAAATGTAAGCAAACATTACCTAAAGGTGCATTCTTGGGATGGACAGCTGAAGAGCTATAAGAGCATTCATACTGACGGAATATTTTGGTTTCTAAGCTTTTATTTTCAAAAACTATTTTGGGGCCAGCAATCTGAAACCTGACCTTTCTCGGTACATCATCAAAAATGGACAAAATGCGTTTTTAGTTTCCTAATTTTCAAAACTTACTCGGCAATTTAAATTTTGAAGCATTTTCAAGGGAGATTCCTAAATCCATAACCTCATCTAATGTCTCGATACACCGAAAATTGAGTTTATAAAACTTCATTTTAATAAAATTTCTGGGAAGTTCCGAGTTAGTTCAAAAATTTTGGATGGCCCCTCCCAAAACAATCGGCTGGATCCGCCACTGATGTGTATGTGTTCCTCCCCATAGAACCCTTGGTTCTATGGGGAGGTCATCTCAATCCTCCGCTTAGCTGCGTCACTGCAGAGAGGGCACAAGTTCTCTTCGAATTGCTAAATAGCGAACAATGACTTTTGGTGTTAAAAATCACATTGTTATGCTCTATCCTCCTGATTTCAAACATCCTAATCATCAAATAAAGACACAAACAGTAAATACAGGGTGTCCTGAAATAGACTGACTGTTTTTCAAAAACTTATAACAGGAAAACGGTTAATGATTAAAAAATAATTCATGCTGAAACTTCATATGGTGGGCCGTAGGTTTTGTCCCCCAGAATTCCGAATTTTATTTCAAGAATTTTCTAATCCGGCGCTGCAGATCTCTCTCTCGTAAGACAATAAATCAAAGAAATGTAGAAAATTACATCGTTGTGTTTTTGAACTTATCACGTCAATTCAAAATTTTAATTGATGAAAATCAGTTACAAAACCTTGATACTACACAATTGTTGATACAATTGTATTTATTTATTCATTTATTTGGGGTTTGAATTGCATTTTGTTTAGTATACAGTAAAAGAAACGCTTTCAATATGTTATCTCAACCGTTATTAGTTTAACGTTTGTTATGAAATTAGGCTGAGTTTACACAGCCTGCATGAATTCATCTACCTCCGAAGAAGGGACGCCTCTACTTAGGGACCATTTTTAACATACATTCCCGAATATAGGAAGGGGGGGGGGGAATACAAGCACATATCTATATTATACATTTTTGGAAAGAGCAGATTTCTTTGCGTCATATGCAATTTGTTCTTATTCTCTATTTGAATTTTGACGAGAGTTACTTCTGTTTTTACCTCGAATTTTTAATAATTACGAAGAATGATTGACCTCCTCACATGCATAATAGCCAATGATCGAGTAACACGCGAGTTTTAACAATAAAACTCGCGCCACAGCAAGATAATTTGATAATATGTTTTGGTAATCTTTAACTTGCAGGGAGAGGCTTTATTGAGACGAGGCTTAACTCGATGTGGTAACTTAACTGTTTTCTTGGTAAGACTATCCTTTCAGGGGAATGGAGAAACGAAAGAAATGGTCAACAATGAACGTTACCCACTGGAGTTTAGGGTTTATCTACTGGAGTTATTGTTACCATTTCAACTATCAAAATATCACCAAGCAGGCAATTTCTTCGTTCAAATGTAGAAGCAATTTTAACCGGTCATACCTTGACAAACGATTTTCTAGTATGAATAATAAAGTGCATAAATGAAACAACAAATCGACATTAAAAAAAAAAAAACCATACATTTTTCATAATTCAAATTAATATGCAAAATAGCAGTATAATTGCAGCGTTTTTCTAAACCAATCTCTAGGAGGATTTTGTTTTCAAAAAACATAGCTTTATATTGTGCTTAAAATTAGCTGTGAAATTTTTAACAACTTTAGTTTCATTGCTTTGCTTTTCAAAAGGAATGTTCTCAAAATCAACGTAAGAAATTAAAAAAAAAGAAAAAAAAAGCACTTTAAAAGCTGGAATTTTATACTTGTATTATGTATAACAGATTTTTGTATTACTAGGCAAACATAAATAAATAAATAAATAAAATAACACACTACCCTAATTTTAAAAGTAAATTTCAAAACTAAAAAATGGTACCTCAAGTAAAAACATTTATTTGAAAATTTAAAATCTGGTTTTAAAAAAAAAGGACAAAAAATGCTTTTTTAGTTGGAAATTCAGTTACGTTAACTACAAAATTTACGAAATTTAGGAAATGTGTTTTGAAGAAACAACTTATTATTAAAAAATTATAAAGCATCTCAAAATGAACACTAGAAAAATATTAAGCAACAAGGCAAAATAAATAAATAAATAAATCAATAGAATTAATTAACAAGCAATTGAGTAAAATTTCACGGCAATGAAAATGAAACTACATTTCAGTGATGGAATAAAAATCATTGCATTGCCATTTTTATGAATTGAAAATAAGATGAACTAATAATAAATTTAAGAAACTTCAAAAAGATAAAATATACCTAATAAAAATCATATCCATGTAATATAAATAATGGCAAGGTAACCATAATTAAAATTTTAGAACAGTAATTATGTACGATTGGCTGCAATGAAAGTAAGCATTTCGGAACGGACCAATCAAGCATGTCGGCTCGACGGATTTCTAGATACGCAAGTTGCAAGGGGTGTGCGCCTACCTGTGTCTCTAAGCGTCAGGTTGAACTGATTGCTGACGATACCAAAAAAGTACAATTTCGTTTTTTCATTCTACAATTTAAGACTATACATGTTCGTTTATTTTCGACCTTGTTAAATGAAAGAGAGGGACGTATGTCGACTAAAAAATTTTAGAACGGTTTATCTCCCAGGTTTTTCTACTAATCGTTGCTGTATAAGTCAAAATTTCAAATTTTTGCACCTATTGGGTACCCAAATATTAGTTATAACTTCAAGATTGTCACCTCTCTCAAGTAGGGGCGTGACATGATCGCGTCATGAATTATTGTCATAGGAATCACCCCGTTTATAAAAAGTGAAATTTCGGAAACTATTGCACTTAGGTTTCATAGTGTAAAAGTGGCAACGATTGTTCACTTTTTCCAGAGAGCGCTGTCGGCGAACCGCTCCCGACAATCGCAGCAGATCAATGTAAATGATGATACGTTTCTCATTTTTTTTAGAGGCAGCTATTAAGGCAAAAAAAGAAACAAACTACTGGAAATTGGTTCTAATAAGGGGACAATATAGTGGACGATGTACTGCTTTCGTACACAGGAAGTTAGCGAAGTATTTTGATGGAAAAATGTATTGTATTTTTCATCACCAACTTGCCGAATTCGTCTGCGCTGTGCGATGTTTTATTTATTACGGGTTGGAATTTTTCTATTCCTGTAAATAATTGACAAAATGAGAATGTAGTACAATTATTTACGTACATACATTTTTTTAATTAGTTGTAAATTTCGTGACATGTTTCAAGAACTAATCAAAGCGAAATAATTTTTTTCTTTCACGACCTTTAACAGATAAAAATAAATGTTAATGTTCTATTTACTTAACTTCAAGCTAATATTGATTATAACAATCTTATTCATGTATTTACTCACTGCTTAGACATAATTATTGTCATTACTTTTTATTATTATTAAATTTTCCTCTGCAACCAAATCGAAAAAAAAAAAAAATCGAAAAACCTTTTTCATTTAAAAAATACATGCACAATAAGAGTAAATTTTAATTTTTGAAAACTTGATTAATTTCAACACAAAATTCCACAACTATCTCAGAAAAGCGTTCCAAGGTATTAATTTTTATATTGAATAAGGTTTCTCGATTTTTTTTTATTTGGTTGTCGAAATAAATGCAATAATAAAAAAATAATGATAACAATTCCGTTTAAGCAGTGAGTAAATACATGAATAAAATTATTATAATCAATATCAGCTTGAAGTTAAGTAAATAGAGCATTAACATTTATTTTTATCTGTTAAAGGTCGTGAAAGCAAAAATTATTTCGCTTTAATTAGTTCTCGAAACATGTCACGAAATTTACAACTAATTAAAAAAAAGTATTTACGTAATAAATTCTACCATATTCTCATTTCGTCAATTATTTACAGGAATAAAAACATTCCAACTCGTAAAAAAAAAAGAACATCGCGCAGCGCAATATTAATAGCAGACGAATTCGGCAAGTTGGTGATGAAAAATAAAATTAATTTTTCCATCAAAATACTCTGCAAACTTCCTGTGGACGAAAGCCGTAACTCGTCCACTATATTAGCCCCTTATTACAACCAATTTCCAGTAGTATTTTTCTTTTTTTGCTTTAATAGCTGCCTCTAAAAATATGAGAAACTTAGCATCATTTACATTGATCTGCTGCGATTGACGGGAGCGGTTCGCCGACAGCGCCCTCTAAAAAAGTGAACAATCGTTACCACTTCTAAATAGGAAAGATTTATCTCCTCCCTGCTTAGAACTAAAAAATGTACATAAGAATGAAGATAAACATTGAAAGTTTTCTTCCATTCACAAATGTTCGATGTGTATGCCTTTCGTAGCGCGACACACATCTAAAAAACATGCATTTTGGAATGTTTCACTGTTCGTTGTTGACCTGCAGGGTATGCATATGTGTGTGTAACTCAATAAACCTTCTTTTATTCTTTGAATTTTTAGTGTTATATCTTTCTTTTTACGTCATTACAGCGCCATCTATTGGCGAGAAATGTAAACTTTTTTTTTTTTGCAAAAACCAGAAGCGCATGTTCTACATAACGTATATTTTAAATTTCATTCGGATCCGTTCAGTAAAACCGGAGCTATGTGCCTCTGATCTGATCTGATCGAATGTGCAGCAGGGGAGGGAGAACGAGCTTCCTTTTTCTTGAGTCCTTAGTGAAGATGGGATCGTTGCGGCGTGGAGCCTAGAAAAGAAATTCGTGAGGTCTCCCCAGGAGACCTCGGGGGCGGTGGGGTGAGCACAAGGCTCGTTGGTCGCAGGGTCGGGTCTGGATCGCGTACTGGTGAGCTGGAGGGGTGAGCTAGGCGCAGAGTAGGATTGCTTTGATGGCTTGCAGGGCAGTCTAGTTGAAACAGGATGCCAGGGCTGATGGTATTTCCCTGTGGTGTTGACATCTTGTGGGGGGGGGGGGGGGGGCGGGCCGTGGGTCCTGGTATGGGTCCTCTGATGAGTTGGTCGGCGGTTGCTGTCGGAATGTCGGGGGCAAGTTCTGTCGCTGGTGACATGCGGTCCTCCGCAAAGGGCGCAGGTGAGTATCCCTTGTTGCTTGATGGGGCAGTCTCTTGCTCGATGCTCTTTTGCGCAGATGACGCATCTCTCTTTCTTGAGGCAGTTCATGCTCATGTGGCTGAATTCCTGACATCGGTAGCACTGGAGGGGGCCTCATCCTTTTTTTGAGGTACTCAGTGTGTGCGATGAAGGGTCCAAAAGTGATGTCCTTGTTGTAGATGTTCGAACTTTCCGGACTTCTCTTGAGGCTCGCCAGGAAAATCGGGATCTTCGTGTTGTCAGGTCTGTTGGTGAATTGTTTGATAGAGTTAACCGTCAGATCCATATCTTCCAGTTTGGATTGGATTTCGTCTATGCTGAAGTCTGACGCTAGTCCTTTGATGATCACCTTTACAGGCTTGTCTTCTGGGAGGGGAGCAGAGTGGAATTCAAATCCTTTTTCTTTGAAGAGATTGCTTACGATTTGTTAGGATTCCTTGTCTGGTGGGAAGATTGCAAGTTCCTCTCTTTGGATTTTGACCTTTAAGTCTATTCCTGTTTCTGCTCTTAGGTCGTCGATCGTCTTAAGGCTGTCTGTGATATTTGAGAGGATGATGGGGGCAGAAAATTTCTTTGAGAGTATAATCCCTCGCTGTTTTTCTAGCTCGGCAGTGGTGTTTTGGAGTTCTTCCAGTTGTTCGATTTTTTGTTCATATTCTTACATCTTATCTTCGTAGTAGAGGTCACTAGATCTGTCAACCGCTTCGGCGTATTTTTGCCAGAGGTAGTTGAGAACATCTACGTCCTCTTTTGCTATATTTTCCCTTTTAATTTCCTCGATGATGGAGATGAATTTGGCGATCGTTCTCAGGATGACTCCCTGGGCAAAGTTGAAGCTAATCTTGTCCATTTTGTGGATATCATGACCCGTTTCTCGGTATTTCTTGAAGGAACTGATACAAGGTTTCTTGATGAAGGTTTCTTGAACAATACTGAATATTCTGCTTTCACAGGTAAAAAAATTCAAAAAAATGATGGGTGTATAAGGGCCCCATAAGGGCGTTTTCCACTTACAAATTCAGTTTTCGTCAGATCTCTGCCTAACTTCGTACTGAAATCTTTTGATGATCGAAAATTTCTCATAGAAAGACCCCCCCCCCCCTCAAAGAACACCACAATGAGGATTTTTCTTTACAAAAAAATCCAGTTTATGTCGGATGTTTGACAATTTTTGCACACTCAATTTTGTCAAGTCATTTGATGATCAAGAAGTCTCATAGGGGAGTGTTCGCCCCATTTCTATGGTGTGCAGATGCCCACGTAACAGGACTTTTCCTTTTACAAATCGAGTTTACCAAATCTGACTCGTAGATACTTTGATGCCCAAGAACTTCCTTGGGGTTTTAGCCCCTGCCGATGTGAAACAATATATAGAGGGTTTTTCCTTGTACACATTCAGTTTACGTCGGATCTTTGCCAAATTTGGCTCATAGGTCTTTTGATGCTCAATAATTCACATAGAGGGTTTTCCTTCTCACAAAAATCTAGTTTACACTGGACCTTTGACAGATTTTGCATATAGCTTTCTTTGATGCTGAAAAATCCACATAGGGGAGTTTTCGCCTCCCTATGGAGGTGGAAATTCCCCCAAAGAAGATTTGCCCTTATGCAACATTCAGTTTATGTTGAATATGTTAAGAGGTCCTTTGATGTTCAGGAATTCACATAGGGGAGTTTTCTTCCCACCCTGAGGGAGGAAAAACCCCATAGAGCGTTTTCCTTTTTACAAATCGTGTTTATGATACTGGCCAAATTTGGCACATAGTTCCTTTGATGCGCAAAAATTTTCAAAGGGGGA